>NC_140003.1:12709781-12784781 GCF_964263955.1 Coregonus lavaretus
TAAACCGGCCTTGTAGCTCACACCGGTAGGATTGTCAAACATTGATTTGCCTCCCAACAACACTTATCACCTCTGAACAGTGTCGGCAGTCTTTTGTGTTCAAACAGCAAAGACCTTGAAGTCATCAGCCTTTTAAAATACTCCAAACCAGAAGGTGGCAGTAGTGTTGTTTGGCTTAGTTTATGGTCTAGATTGAGCTAATGTTGCTATTTTGTAGAAATTGATATTACCTTGTTGATATTATCCAGATGGCCACAGCTAGATAACTACCTAGCAAGATGACGAAGAAACAATTTAATTCACTCTCCATAATCCTATACTGCCAGTGCCAGCCCATAGCCAAATGTTTAGCTAGCTAGCTAACGGTAGCATATTTGCTAGCTAGCACAACATAGCTAGCCATCTAGCTAAAGACACAGGCAGCTGTTTCATTGAAACTAATCCATTGTGATTTAATTATAATGTCAATGCAAGCTACAGTGGTTAGCAGGCTTGGAATAAGTATTTATCCCTTAGCCTACATTGCATATGAAGTGTGACTGGCTCATGACATTTAACCGTGGATGTTCGGAGAAAAGGCCCTTTTTTTTCCTTTTTGTTGTCACTCCTGTTGGCTCCCCCACATGGGGGTTCGTGCCCTCTGATTGGCTCAAAGTCAAGTTGTTGGCCACTGATGAGCATTGCGATTCTAAAAGTAGAAACGCCAGGTTCGTCGCTACCGGGTCGGCACACAGCAAGAAAAGGAACGGCCTCCCACTGTGATGAGTACCTATAGGCAGTCTATGGGCAGTGAGATTCTCGGTGTGTTTCATGCTTTACATGATCTGTTTTAAATCAGCCTTATACGCTCCTGTTCGGCAATTCATCTCATCTGGAAAAGGTCTGTATAGCTACCAGAGGCTTTTGCTGCATTTAATCAGGTTTCATCACCTCACAACAAAATGAAAAGCAAGCATTTCAGTGTGATCATTTCAATGTAGTTTTCTTTCTTTTTTTCCCTTCTGTGGACTAGTGTGGATGCATTGTGAGATGATCAAGGCATATCAACCACATTGTATCATTGAATATAATCAGTTCTATGTGGTGTTTTTGGTCATGTCAGTGCCTGACTCAAGCCTGTATAAGCAGTGCCCACTAGTGCTTCCAGGCTAACCCGCAGGCTGACCCGCAACCAGGCAGGTCCTGAGAGACAGAGTGAAGCCTCCCTTCACTGATCTGCCCTAAATCCACCCAGAGAGGCCCCGGTCCCTCCCAGGAGACTAAGCTCTCCATATGGCCAAATAGATTGGTCACTGGAATGGCACAATTGAAGTTCTTGAACAAGGAATTATTCAGTTGTATTGTATAGACCTCTGGACTGACCTGTGCATGGAAGCATAGGGAGAGAATTTTTGCACTCCATTCATCAGAGATCCAGCCCCAAACAATTGCCTTGCTGTTCCCTATATCCTGTATTAAAGAGAGCAGACTGAGAAGTAGCTGGCCAGAGCACTGACCTTAATCTTGAGGGTTGTGGTAACATAGGCTAGGGGTGTGTCCGGTCAGCTGCACTGCACTGGGCCATTATGAACTAATAATACCAGTGTGTCTTGGGAATGCATGCAGAGTGTAACAGTAAGTAGAGATACTTGCAGGGGGCGCAACTTTCACTGGGGACGGGGGTCCCCCCCACATTCTGAAATTGCATTTTTGTCCCCCCCAGTTTTATCATTGTAATGTGATACAAAACAAGGCTACGGTGTGCTTTAGGACCATGCGGACGCCTCCGAGTGGTCGAGTAGGCTGTTTGGAGTGTTTATCCGACTGGATTAAAAAATAATAATAATAATATTATGTCCCCCCCACTTCTAAAACCAAAGTTGCGCCCCTGGATACTTGGACTGGAGCCACCCACTTGGGAACGAGGAGAACGGTTCCATAGTTTCAGCCTTGGATTTTGACTGTTGATCTTTAATTTTGCTCAAAAAGTTGATATTTCATTGAGACTGATGCAGATGTGGAGTGGGCACATGTACAATACCGTATGCTGTAGAGTGGGAGCTGTTTGAACTAGTTGTATTTTATGAATTTCTGCTATTGCTTTTGATGGGTCATATTAATTGACCATTTCATCTCTGTGAAGTTATTCTAGGAAATACATGTTTTGATTAGCAGCAAACACCTTTGTGCTTTTGATGGGTGTGTGCTGATTGCTTGTTTGTTGGTGTCTGTCACTGGGCTATCTGGAGGGCTGCTTCACATTGTCAGTCATGTGACTGAAGATTGGCATCCTTACAGCAATAGTGTCAACAGACGGAACACTTTGCATCATCCTGCAGCTAGATGAGGGTTGTTCCTAAACAAACTCAAATTAAGAAATAACATATCAAGGAGTCAGATCCATAGATCACCTGCAGTCAGCCCCTGTCCTGTCCTGTCCTGGCATCAGTCTAAGAGAGAGTGCTGCCTGTGATTATGGTTCTGCTTTTCATATGTACCAGACTGACATGCCATGTAGAGAGATGGGAGGGGATGTGGGGAAGTGGGGGGGACAAGCCCCTCTGTCTGAGTGGTAATGGATGATTGGAGGCAGGATAGGAGGCTTCAGCTCTCCCCTTTCATCCTGGCCTGCTTTTGACCCGACGAGCTGGCGGTAATCGGCCCAGAGGAGGCTAATCATTCCCGGCGTGTGGACTCTGATAAGTTGGAGCACCTTCCTCAGTTAGCGGAGAGGGGCTCCCGCGGCCTCCCCGGTTATCACCACCTCAGCCTCCTTCTTCAAGAGGCAGCATTGCCTCCTCCTCCTCCAGCTCAAAGCCTCCCTCCATCCTCCATCAGCACTGCTCTCTCTTCCGCTTTCATCTGACAGAGGACATAAGCCCGTGAAAGGAGGGAGAAATAAACTGGGTTCTATCTCTCAAATTGTGATCTTATGAATTCGATTTAGTCACTTTAAATGTAACTGCACAATTTGTTATTTTCCTCTGTCCCTTTCTCTTTTAATATCTGTGGCGGTAAATTGCTTCGATTGACAGGCACATTTCTGTGGCGTGTGCATCTAAATTTGCGATAAGCCGGTATACCGTGGTCACCTGAGCAGGCCTGAAAAGTTCTCTGAGGTTTGGGTCCTGTTAGTTTATTACAGCTTTCATGGAGGCGACTGTGAAAATTCTTCGGCTCCTTCTGTTGTGGAAGAAAGATATGTTTTCTTTGATTACATTTTGTTATGGTTTCCTCCCGTTTTCAGAGAACTTCTTAAGCCTACAGAGATGAATGTTTAATAGGGATGATATTGTGGTAGCTTTATTGGATATTTGCAGCTGTACTGTTGCCTCATTTAATAGCCCTGACGTTGTAAAAGGGATTATGCAGCTGCTACACACTTGTGTGTACAGAGGGCCTTTGCTGCGAAAAGAAAATTGGCTAACATTTGGATTGGTTTGTCTAAAATCAGTGATCTAGCTAACATGCTAAGATTGTTGTAGCCAAATAAACTTTGTCCACGTCTGTGGTTCCCCTCAGATGATTTTCCATCCCATATCTGTGACCTTTTGGTGGCGAGAGGCAGTACCCAACATTGATTACATAAATTGATCCAACACATGCAAAGGATATTAATTAGTAATGCGAAACATTTGAATGAACACAAGTACCACTCACTTGAAAAGCAGTAGCAAATACAAGACAACAAGCCATGGAAAGGAAACATAAGCCACAGAGTTAATTGATGTAATGTTTAGATAGAAATGATAGGCCACAAGTCTCCCGTGAATATTAATTGTCTCACTCACACAATACTTCAATATTTTGGTCCAATTCAAATTGCCCTAACTTTTAACTGCAATGCATTGTATTGTATGATTTGTCCACATCCCTGCTAACTGTCATTGTTCCACATTTGATGTTTTTCACAATATTTGTTTAAGATTTTTTTTTGCATTACATAATCATATTCCCCCCGTTTAGATTTTTAAAAAGCGATAAATGCACTGGTACCATAATAGCATCCAAATCAATAAAAGTGCTTTATCTATGTGAACATGTCTTGTCCTTTGATCCAGGATGCATGCTGGGGGATATTATACTTTAGTGGTCTGTGACTTCTCCACTTCTCCTTGTCACTGGCAGCTGCCACATAGACAGGTTTCAATCCAGGGGGCAAGAGGCAGAAGTGCCAAAGCTAACAGCTGTTAACTACACAACCTGCAGGCTACGAACTGCCATGGTCTCTGCAGCCCATTGTCAGTCTCAACAGTTAAATATTCCAGGAAGAATTTGTTACAAAACGGCCATACATAACGGGCTGAAAACGCTTTACACCAATATTGCTCTCAAATTGGCAGTGGGAGAACTGGGGACATGAGGGATGCTTGAGTGTGGTAACCTATCCTTCTCAACCTCCTGGGAGCCACTTGGCCAGCTTTCATCCACATAATTATAATAAATTTGACATTTCATAGATAATATTGATTTCTTTATTTTAGCATTTCACCATAGGTGACAGTCTAGCGTCAAGAATGAAATTTATATTGATCTTCTGCACATTAATCCCTCATGTGTATGTGATCATTTTTATAAGACCTTTTACTGCACATAAATCAATATTTCATATTACCAGCCATGCCAGAGGAGATGTCATATTTGTAAACTGCGTCTTGACACTAGCAATTCCTTTCTTGTTCAGCTGCAACTGTGCAAGACCAGTCAATTTGGGGTGGTGGGAGTGGAGCTTCTGGGGGAGAGAGGGGAGGAGGTGAGGGGGAGGGGAATCTACCGTATCCTGCCTCATTTTAGTGTGGAGGGAACAGACCCTTTCCTGAGACAATTATTTCAATATTGATGATGAAATATCATTTTTGGAATTAATTAGCTTCCACTGTGGTGGTCGCTATCAATAATGAAAATGAATTGGCAAATCATTCAAATTGATTAGCTCAATCCTACAGTCAGGATATTGACTACTTCACTAAATTGCCTGTTAATTTCTCTAATTTGTGACTACATTTATTTTAAGAAGAAAGAGCATGTTTAAGTCTCAAAACTCAATTGCACTGTATTTATGTGTTTTTTAAGAACTGTCATTATTCCACATTTTATATTTTTTACAATATTTGTTTCAGAATATTACATGTATGTATTAGATAACCAAATATGTCTCCAAATATTACTGTGTTGTTGTGATATGATATAACTAAAAACGATTTTCTCATAGGTTTTCCTGTTACAAATGTATTTAATCATGAACGTTCATCAGATATGACTTCTACGTTTTGTGCCTAACCATTTGAGCGTATTCAGAATATTGAATGAACTAGCTGTAAGTGTCTGTCTCAACCACAATTTCATTTTTTATGTGCTGTCTTAGAAAATAAAATAGTCAGAAAATGCATTGTCAAAGTGAGTAAAAAAAATTTGCCAAGAAATGTTCTTATCAGCTTCAATATGACATGACAATAGCCATTGAGAATGCACAACTGTTTTGTGAAAAATGTGATCACCTGAATGGTGCAGACACATGACCTTTTCTCAGTCTCCCTTAACATGTCCCTTCCACAATCACTGTGGAGCCAGCAGAAGAAGAAAGGCCAGTCCATTAAGAGAATATGCTAATTTTGCCTTCCACTCCTAATTGATGCCATTTTACCAAGTAAACAAGACTTCTGTCTACAATGGATCTGTTTCTGCCAGTTAAAAGGATATTTCAGATCCCACTGGCGTGCCATTATTGCAAATTATAAGTCTCTCCTTATACAGAGAGGTGCTATTCTGGCTGGTTTTCTTAAAGGCCAATCCTCTATTTTCTTCATTTACTCAAGGATCTTCATTCACGTGAAAAGGTGTCAGTGCATGATTGTTTGAGCATGATGACAGACACACTGTGGGAGTGTGAGTGATGGCATCACGTGGCAGAGGTTTGTCAAAGGTGTCAGCCCAACTTTGGCAGCAAGCATGATCATCTGAGACACTCGACAGGACAGGATCACAATATGGGGGCCCAGACAGACAGTCTCTGTATGATGGGTATCTCCTCCCCACTATTCGCTCATACTTCAGTCTGTTTCATGGGCCATGAGGGGCTAGATTCATCTTCCCTGTCAGCCATGTAATGCTGCATGAGCTTGTTCCTCCATTCAAGTAATGCTGATGAATTTGCTGTCCAGATGCTTTTGTTCACGTATTGGCTTTCCTCTTTATCGAAAAGGGGGATAGACCCATCACAATGTACCTTTTGGTCTCACTATGTTTCTTAGAATCATTTCTCCTCCGTGCAGACACTTTGAGAGAAGGAGGAGGAGGGGGAGGAGGAGGAGGGGGCAACGATAAAGACTTGACTGGCACTAAACACATAGCTGTCTCGCTGAGAAAGGGATGTTTAAAAGGCAGGAGTTGGCAGCAGTGCAGACCTCTCAACTGCCTGTCCAAATACTGCTTCTGTGTGACTGACAGTGTGGCAACCGCAAAATGGCACTATCATTTAAAACACAGCTTTTTATCACTGACCAGACCATCTTGAATCCCATTTTAAATGGCAGAGCATACTGTACATAATTATGTTTATAAAGCAATGATTCACAATCTCTCAAACAATATGGCAAGCTATGAGTTAATCACCATTACGGACGTTCTTGTGGTGAGGTGTAACAGACATTGACTTAATAATAGGAATTATAACATTAATTCTTACTTTTAATGCTGCACTGCATCTAAATTAGTTCTTGAAAACTTTACGATATGTACTTTGAATTTCTTCTCAAAGCATTGATGCAAGCAAGTTGCAGCTTTGATTTATCGTAATTTGTTAAGAGTTTGACCTTCATTCAATTTCTAGATGTATAAAAGGTTATTTTTCCTTACAGGGAGACAAACAGTAACCAATGGGCAAAAGAGACATTGTAAATGTTGAAAACTTTAATAGTGCAGAATTAACAACCTATGTGGTTTGATCAAATGGAATTAGAGGGCTATTTTGCTAGCTCATGATGCATTTAGAAATGACAAGGTACAGATGTAAGTATTGATTTTTTTCTCTCGATAACCAAATAAACAATATGTATATGTATTTTGGGTCAAAATTTAATCAAAATGCACATATTACATTGTGGGCCCTAGAAGACTGACAGCAATTTAATTTGGCAGACAGGAATTCAGTTAAAGAGTTAAAGACCTTTGAGCTGCGGTTCTGCTAAATAATAGGACTATCTAGAGTAAAATATATTTATGTCTTTTCTCTGTGGTTCTTTGCTTTGTTATTTGCTGCATTCTCTTTTTCAAGGTACATTTTGATTCCTTTTACTGGTGCGTGTGTCTGTGTGTGTCTGTCTGTGTCTGTCTGTGTGTGTCTGTCTGTCTGTCTGTCTGTCTGTCTGTCTGTGTGTGTGTGTGTGTGTGTGTGTGTGTGTGTGTGTGTGTGTGTGTGTGTGTGTGTGTGTGTGTGTGTGTGTGTGTGTGTGTGCGCATGCACATGTGCGTGTGTGTAAGTGTGTGTGTGTGTGTGTGTGTGTGTACCTCCAAATGGAAAAGCAGTGGTGGAGGAGGAAGGAAGACAGGCATGTTTGTGTGGATTAATAACTATTAATTCTCCCTTTGACTGTAATTGATGCTTAAATTCCAGATTCCCTCCTCCCCTCTGTGGACCTTTTGTCCCCCCCTTCAATTCTGTCCTTCTAATAAGGGCATTATTCCAAGGGGTTTCATGCATTCTGATAAATCAAATTAGAAGGCCACTGACTTAGATAGATTGCGGCTAGTAATTAGAGAATCCTCAATGCCTTGGTCGCTGCCACTCATTTACAGGGACTCTTTGTTATCTACCTATCAGGGCCCAGCATGCGGTGGTGTGTGTTTGCCTCACTATCCCCCCTTAAAATTCCTCCGTTATGTCACCGGAGAGACAGATCCCAGACCATTTCTTGTCACCCGCCCAAGCACTCTAAGCAATGGACAGCACAGTGGGACGGCCCTTAATTGGAGCAACTTGGGGTGGTAAGTACCCACGTGCATGTCAGCTACATGCAGGAACAGGGAGATGAGCTGACACGAGGTGACAGGGGACACCCTGGTTGCCCCCCTCGCCCTCTCCTCTCGCCCTCCCTCGCGCAACAACACCATGTTCATGGTACACGCTCTGCATGTGTGGTCAGTGATGGTGTCAGCTCTGGAGTGCTGTTCACATGTTGTAAATGTTGCACTTACTACATGTATGTGAATATATATGTGTGCGGGATGGTTCTTCTATTATTGTGGTCTAAAATCCCCAAAAGTCTCCACAAGGATAGTAAAACAAGGAAAATTCTCCCTTTTGGGGTCATTTCCCACATTCCCATGAGGACAAAGGCTATTTTAAGCCTATTTTAAGCTTGTGTGCTTGTGTGCATGCGTCCGTGCGCGTGTGTGTGCGTGCGTGTGTTTGTGCGAGCGAGCGAGCGTTGTGCATGCGTTGGAAATGAAAACTATAAAACATGTTTTTTTATCAAGGAGAAAACATGTTCTATTTTATTTATGGAGAGGTACTCCATTTCGAACCTTACATTTTCACATATGTATTTTTTTTTATTACATATTTGATTTGTCCCCCTCTTTTTACAGAACCTCTAGTTCATTGAATTGGGTCTCCTCTTCAGATAACCCAATTGGGTTTCCTGAAACTTAAATAGAATTACCAACTAGCTCTCACAGTCTCACGTCAGAATTAGATGTTCATCCATGTTTCTCAAATGTCACATTTCTAAGCAAAACCGAAACAGACATGAAGGTAACAGCGCTCACTGATGCCCCTAGTGGCTAGTTTCCACGTCATCTCCCGACTTCCTCAGACATGGATGGACATCGAATACTGACTTGTATTACGAGTGACCTGGCTGAGAAAAAAACCCAGTGTAGAGGTGGTAAAGCTGTGATGTCGCTGTATGACCTACCCTAGCCCAGGCATTTTGCAATGTTTTCTTTGTGTTCTTTGTGCTCCTATGTATCAGCTCTCTTTAAAAAAGATAAAAACAAGACAAAATGGAGCATCACTTCCTGTGATTCATGATGGCTGGGAGAGGAGTCCGCCGGTCGGTTAGCCGAGGCCTGCCTCCACTCTCCCAGTGAGTAATGGAGAGTTCCAGAGCACCACAGTGACACTGTCAAGCCATCAGGAATTGCTGATTACGATGCTAAATATTGATCTCTGCTTCACATGTGTCAAAATTCCCTCCACCCTTAATTAGAATTTCCCCTCAGCGCCATACAGGAGCTAACTGAATATATTACCTCACTTCATGAGACGGAGGGGAAGAGGAGCGGACGGGATATAATTGTGACCTCTTGTCTTCCGTCTTCCCTCCTGAGTTTTGAGATGACTCCCAACTGACTGTTGCTTCCAGCCTTCTGTGATAATCAGACTTATTTTACACATCTTATCACACTGGATGATCGGCCTGTCTCTCCTACTCTCCCGATCTCTCTCTCGTTTGGTCCCCCCTTTCCTTCCCCCTACTCCTACTCTGCCTCTTTTCTCTCCCCTCTCTTTCCCTCTGCTCCCCCCTCTCTGTCTTACCCCTCCTTCTCCCACTCTCTCTCTCCCTCTCTCCGGTTGTTTCTGAGGCACAGGTCTTCGTCACAGGGACCTGGCAGGCTTGCAGTCGCACGCTGGTGAAAGTAGAGTGCCACAAGGTGCCTTTTTCTATTTGTTTGTTTCATGGTACGCTGCACCAGCCACTGACCTGTGGTAGCCATGCCGCGCGAGACGGAGCCAGGTTCACCCAATCAAAGAGGGCCTGGAAATAAACACTGATCGTTTCATTCCTGGAAGGGGACATTGGGAAGGGCAATTTCATGGCTACCATACTGGACCCAGATGTATTATATATATTTGATTGATTCTGTTCTTTTTTTCACCTTTGTTGGTTTCACAATAAAGAGATTTTTAAACATGACTATTCAAAAGTGATTAATATCAACACATTTACTTTAAACATATATGTAATAGCTTAAACTGACAGATTTCTATGGGGATTTTTCCGTGGGACATCGACTCTAGGGGGTGAAGAAGCAAGGTCCTCTTCCAAACAATCCAAAAACAATGGGAAGCTTATAAGTATGTAACTCACACCACGTATGAAACAGATAATAAAAAACATGTATTTTTAAAAAGATAAATATGTATAAATCAGTCTCCCAAAGTAACAATATTAAAGATAATTTTTTTTAAGAAGATATTTTTACAGAGCCATAAACCACAGGCCATATTTTTTAAATATCTTTTTTTTAAAATACATTTTCACATTATTCAATTGCTCTTCAACTTTCTGTGAATACAATATGAGTGCTGGCTGCATAGGTCTATGCAATATTCACAGCTGAGCCACTGACTGTTATTCAAGCAGGAAGTATTTGAAGAGGAAAGTTCATGTGCATTTTTGATGGATTGTGCATGTCTCCCATACTCTATATGGATGGAGAGCTTGTTTGAAGGTCAGTGATTCTAGTGTTCTCTCTACATACTTCTTGTGGCTTCTTGTTGGGAAAATATCTCCAGCCTCTGGTCCATATTTCTGAAGACCTTCTAGATTAGCTAGGTTGATTGAGCTTGATCCTGCTTGTAGTTTGTACTCTGAGACCTCTTCCTCCTCATTCTCCTCTTATTTAAAAAGAACCCGCTCAAAAAGAGCAAAGCTTGGGAACGTGTGTTCATAGGCTGACCATTTTTGTCAGCCCTCTTCACCGGCTTTCATGTCAAATATCCAGTTTTCCTCAAAACTCACATTACTTTTCCATATGTTTGATATTTATTGTATGGGATTTTTAAGTTAAATTAATATGTAAATAGATACTTTTTTTCCCTGAGCGACCTACTTGAAGATGACTCTAGTCTCAGTGGTGTCCTTGTTACCTTATTTATATCAGAACAACCATTGTAAAGCTGTAGTGTTAGGCCTTGTGGTTTAGGACTGTGTGTGGTTCTGGGCTGGGGTTGAGCGGATCCAGAAGGTTGGCCGTTGGCAGGTGCTTTATTGCAGCAGGCTCTGCAGGGTTTGACATGTGTCTGTCCTTAATCTCCTAGTGATATGACAAAGCTCTGGTAAAGCCTGCGCTGGATCTCCCCTGTCTGCCGTGACACGCGCTCCCCTGCCCCCCCCCCCCCCCCCCCCCCTCGACCCTCAACCCTGAGAGGGCTCAATGGGGCCCTCCACAAAGGATCAGGCAGAAGAGCAGCCAAAACAGAAGCTGAACACTCAATAGTATCATCCTTAGTTGAGACATGAACATAGCTATATATACAATGTGGAAGCCTGTGTCCAACACAGCGTGCATCATATAATACACTAGTGTTTGCATAACAAATGTTATCTTCATACTTACGCACTCAAGTGCGCACACACAGTCAGGCACTGTAATACACATACGCAAAACAATCAAACTAGTGGGTGGGGAGAACCCTCCACTCATGCAAAATCTATGGATGTATTTTATAAATAATTTCAAGCATATGTGCCTCTAGCCATGCAGTGGCAAAAACACTTGGGGGTGTAGTTGTAAGCTTTGTTTGATGAATTGGACCAGGGCTCCTGTGGGATAGATTACCTTAAACCATGCTCTTTTACTTTCTAATCCTGACTTGATTTGATCTGTACTAGAATGCAGCTGCTTGGAAACTCAACAGCAAACAGACACTATTTATATGATCTCCAGTGTTGGGTGGATAGCTCCACCAGCTATAAGCACTGGCTTACTGCAAGTTTTATTTTCTCTCTCCTCTTGTTTTATTATCTATGAGTGGCATGGATGGGCTTCAGGCTTTGCACTGCTCATTATAATTGGTTTTCTGCTTGAACTTTCAAAAACGGTCATGTCAAAACAGGCAAAGATATTTCATCTGTTTTCTTTAGATTTAGCCATAGGCCTTGCATTTGAATGTGCCACTTGACAAAGTTGAGGCAATATCTGTGGGGCATGGTTCTGCTTTTGTCCCAAAAAAGCACAGAACTTCAGCTGTATTCTGACAACTGACCGGTGTCATATGCCCTCTGAGCTTAAGCTTGAATACCGAATCTGTAAATGTTTTTCGAGATTTGCTTCACCCTGTATCCACAAGATGACGTTGACGATAGCAATATGAGTTAGAACAAGAAAAACACTAATAGCTAGGTCAGTCACACTCAAATTGTATTATTGCTAATATCGTCCACATTTCAAAAGTTATCTTAAAGCAGAGATTATCCTAGCCAGTGGCGTTTATCCCTCTGCCTTGGACTGAGAAGCTTATGAAATAAAATCATGCACAATTTACTTGACAAACATGAGCAGATTACATGTGCATGGATGTGTTTGAGACATTCACTACACATGGTGAAGCAGAAGGGGAAAAAAATCAGTTCACAGGTTCAGGGTAAAGTCTTGTTGGTAGCAAGCCAATGCATCTGAGCATGTTGACATTTTGCATGATGACATCAGACAGAGTGATAGTTTGCAGCCATGCATTCAATCTAATCATCTAAATGTGCTGAGGTGTAAATGAGTGGTCTCCTTTTTTTTAAATAATTGACGTCTCACAAACATTCTATTTATATATACTAAGATTTGGATTACACATTGATTTCCTGATTTCAAGCCTAATATCACAGATCTATTTTGCTCATTCATTAGAAATGGGCCCTTCACAAATCGGCACGTTTACAGTCTTGTCCTCTATCTGGGTTTTTTTTCCCTCAAGCTTTGCCCTAGAGATCTAGTGCATCATTTGATGGTTATACAATCCACTGCCTCTTCAGCCACTGACTTCTACCAGCCGGATTTAAGCATTTTTTCGCCACTTAGAAATACACATTCTGCATCCGATCCCTTCCTCCTTAATATCTCCTCTTTTACCATCCAGCATTTATGGCTGTGCTTTCTACTTCAGTAACCAGTGAGCAGTGGGTTCATTAAAACTAATTGAATCGGAAACATGTCTGCCTTAGGAAACATTAACTCTTTCCATAAAGGAAATGTCCACTTTTATTTAGTCAATAAGGTCAAAGGACGAGGTTCAAATGTTCAATACGGCTGTATGTTGCTTCTAAAACTTGAAAATAAGAGAATTGTAATGTTTTTTCTTGATTATGTTTGTGATAGCTGTTATATTTAGTAATTATGACATCTTTATCCAAAATAACTATGATATCCATGTTATTCATATAAATAGCCATCTTAAAAACATTTGGGAACCACCTCCAGGCAGATAATTCTATCAATCTCATTGCATTAATAATTCCAGTTCAAGTATTTCATGAATGGATTTCTTCTGTGTGCTGACCACACTTGAAATAATAATTTAAAGGGATAAATCACCCAAATCACAAAATGACACATTGGTTTCCATACCCTGTTAGCAGTCTATGGACAAGGTATGACAGCAATCCATGCTTTGGTTTAAACATGCTAACGTTTTAGCATTTGTGGCACAAATTCCATTCAAGTCATGGGACCGATATTAGCATTTTTCATGCAGCATGTACTCAACAAAGCTCAACAAAGTCACTTATAGATGATTTTAACATGATGCGCGGAAAATGCTAACATCGGTCTCATGACTTGAATGGGATTTGTGCCACACATGCTAAAACGTTAGCACGTGGAAACAGTGCCAGGGAAACTAAACCAAAACATGAAATGCTGTCATACCTTGTCCATAGACTGCTTACAGGGTAAGGAAAACAATATGTAATTTTGTAATTTGGGTGAACTATCCCTTTAACAACATCCATCAGAAATCCATCAGAAATCAATGTGCAATAACAGACTACCCACAGCTGTTAATAGGAAGTAAATATTTATGAGTGATCTGACTGGGCATCAAGTCCAGTCAATCTCTTTAAAAGGATCTTTGCAAATGATTAACCTCATTTTACTGGTCCTGTCTCGCTTGCTGATGGCCATTAGAGTTGAGGAGGAAGAGGACTTTGATTTTTGGCTCCTCATCATTCACAGCTTGTCACTTCCCTTCATTCACCATACATGGCTGCTGAATTGATTGTCTGTTTAGTCCTATGAATGATAAAGCCGCTGTGTGTCAGGGTGAGCCAAGGCCTCCAGAGGCTCCATCCCCTTCTGTGCAAGGCATATTTTGTCTTCACTCTGTTTTTTGGAAAGCAGGATTGCACCCGTTTTTGTGCTAGATGTTTAACACAAACTTTACTCAATATCATTGAGAAACATGTGAACTCTTCCTCAGTATGTGACAATACATTTTAGCAATAGATGTGCTTATCCACAGTGCCTCAATAATCATTAAAACACATACAATTCCAAATACTACCAAAATAAATGTCCAAGTAAGCTCCCAGTATAGGATTGAAGGGATAACTATTTGCAAGGGGTCAGGGCAACCAAACACAGTATAACAACATGGTGGGCCTGTGGGCTGTAGCAGAAGAGACTTGTTCAACTCTGATGTTCTTACATTTGTAATTTGTTTGACATTTTAGTCATTTAGCAGACGCTCTTATCCAGAGCATACATTTTCATCTTTGTTTTGTACTGACAGCACTCACAAGTTCATTCCACCAAGCAGCCGTAGCAGACACCGGGCCGAGCGTCCATTCGCTAGATCCTTGCAAGGAGAGAAATATTTGTGTTATTGTTTTTCAGAGTATCCTTCTGGATGATTATGTTAGGGGCCGCATGTACCAAGCTTCTCAGAGTAGGAGTGCTGGTCTAGGATCAGCTCCCCCCAGTCCATGTCATTTTATTAATTATGATCGAAAAGGCCAAACTGATGCTAAATCTCCTACTCCTGCTCCTACTCTGGGATACATGCGGCTCCTAATCATCACATGCAGGAGGTGGGAGAGGGCAGCTTCCCTCACGGAACTGTAAGTAGACCGTAGAGTCTGTTGGCTAGAGTCGAGAGCTGAAGGGAAGTGTGACATGGAAAAACATAAGAAGAACATGAAGTGCTATGAAGTGCTATGAAGTGTTATGAAGTGCTATGAAGTGTTATAAAGTGTTATGAAGTGTTGTGAAGTGTTATGAAGTGCTATGAAGTGTTATGAAGTGCTATGAAGTGTTATAAAGTGTTATAAAGTGTTATGAAGTGTTATGAAGTGTTCTGAAGTGCTATGAAGTAAAGAGACTGCCTGGCCTTGTTCTCCTAACTCAGCTCACTCACAGTCAAGAGCAGGCCCTTGACCCACATCTTTTCTCAAGGTCACCAAAGGTCAAAGGTTGAGAATGAGTCTTGACAAGGGTTGTTTAGAACACTTACTTGGTCAAGTGGAGCTCTTATTTTGTCAAATTAAAATTTGAAATCTATATATTGGTCTTGTCACATAAATAAGAGACCAAAATACACTCATTGTGGTACTTCATAAAACTGCCTTATCCAAATCCACATTTAGTCCTTATAAGTATTTTGCTTTGCAGGAAGGATTCGTGTGACTAAACCAAACCAAAATACCAGACGTCCATAAGCCAAGCAGAACATCATAACAACATTCTATTGGCATATTTTCTAACATCATCTAATGTTAGTTATTGGCAGCAGAGGCGTAATACTTCCTGGGGGAAATAGATTATACTGTATGATGTCATAAAAGTTAAGATAATGTCTGTTCTAGATTTTATAAGACAGGTTAGTCTAATTTCTGTAAAACTGTATAGATTTTCAAAATATATAATTCATGATCAGGTGAGGTTTTTGACTATTACATGATAGCATTTCACCTGTGTTGCAGCACATTCTGGTCAAGGACACTGAATAAATTGTGGGAGGATGAGGGAATACATGGAAGAAGGAAAAAAAACAGCATTTAACTGGCATAGGTCTGCAGGAATAACAGTAGCCCAGTGAACTAGCAGCACTCTCAGAGGATGAGATGTACCCTTATAATTTAGAGGCTTTTTCAGTGCCAGTGCAAGCACTTAGCAGAGGACATTTGGGATCTGTTCCATCTCTTATGGAGACCATGCTATTTCTGGCACTTTCTCTTTCTTCCCTTTACAGACCATGCACTTGCATAACCCTGTAAAGGTGCTATAATGCTATAAGCTTAATATTGAGACCACATGATGATAAATCATATTGGATTACACAATCAATGTATAGCGTTTTTCAGTAAGAATGTACAGTCAAAACCTTGTATTGATGTTAAGTATGCTGGTAATTAAGCTAAATGGGAGTTACATATGCATTCATGAACAGCCACTGTCAAAAGTGTTTTGCCACATACAAATATCATATTTCATTGCGCAGAGAAAGACATCTCCCAACCAAACGGCAGTTGGCGTCAACAGAAATAAACTTGAGACATGGCAAGCACCCTTTTCAGCCGATCTGTTAAATGTCACCAAACCGGTTCTGAATGTAATCACAATTAGACTTGGATTTAGCACTTTGCAGTAAAGATCTAATTATTTAGACAATTTATAGCCTTCTGCTAAGAACTTTCAAGAGGAGCTATACTGCTGCCATGTTGATCATGTGATAAATATTGTATCATTGTGGATAAGACCCAGACATCGCCTTAGAGCCTCACATCACTTTTCTTTTAGGAGAGAGTGATGTGACCAGCAATGACAGTATAGTTAAATTGCCTGTTTGGGTTTTTGCCAGTGGTTTCTTAATTGCATCCGTAATGTAGCGTTACAATGGTGAACACGATCTCAACTACTTTTATGTGACAATGTATAGGCTATGTGTAGGCCTATGTATGAAGGTATATATAATCCAGTGCGTTCATGTGCAAACAATAAATAATTGCAAATATGAAAAAGACGGGTTTAGTGCAACGTGTGGTCGGTCCTGTGCTGTGTTTGTGGCTTTGAGACAGAATAAAGAAAAACCTGTGAAGTCTTCGAAATAGGATACCGCAGCGGTCAAGAATTAACAGTTCAATTCCCTGCGGGGAATATTATTACATACAGTAAGACATATTTACTTGATGAGAAATGCATTTGCCTGATATCAAATATCCATCTGATATCACAAGACATGGCCAATTGAAAAACGCTCATTACATAGATTCAAAGTGATATTAAACGATTAGAATAGGCTATATGACACCTTTGTAGGTCCTTTCTGAGATTTGGAGATGACAGATTAATACATTAGTTGATCATAGTCCAATATCTATTTAAGTAGTCAGAACGACATAAACCCCAAATATCTGCCCTATTGAAGTTTCCCTATACCAATTGGGGCTGATTTTGCAACAAATCGAGACAACAGGCAAAACTATAGAGATTAAACTCATCTTCGTAATTTATTTGGCTAGGTCTAGATCCATATCCCCTATCAGCAGAGGGATACGAGCCTTTACTCACCCCATACAGTATGTAGCTACGAGCAAATGTTAGTTGGCCGTAAAGGTGCTCTATGATACAACTCATGGTACTGAGCACAAACAGCGTTCATATTGTTCAGAGTAATGCCCTAATGAATTAACTTGATGCTATCACTTTTCAATTTTAGCAGTTTTCTTGTTTGGTATATAGGCTATAGCCCACCGACATAGGCTACTGCTCTGAAGTTTGTTTGCACACCTTTGGAACTGACAAAACAACTTAAGTTAAAAAATGACAGACCTATTTCAATGCATAAGTAATAACTCATTTACGCGCCTCTGACATCAAGTAAGCAATAGTCTACTATAGCTTAAACTAAAATGTTTCAGTAATTATATAGGCCAGTCATAGTTTATCTTCAAATTAATGAGACTGATTAAATTGAAATAAGGATACTTTATTTAGTTATTTTACTAAATCATATGCGCTATAAATCCAAAGTAGATACCCTAATACACCTTTCAAAACTTGAATTACTCCTGTTTGTCTGTTAATTTCGTTCCAAGAAAGCTCCTAAATTTGATCAATTATATTGTCCATTATTTTGTCCAGGATAAATCAGATTTAGGATGACTATGTTTTTTGACAGATAGCCTACTGTTGGTTATCAAATATCAAAAGCTGTTAGAAATTATACAAAATGTACCGTGTCCATCCAACTGTTTTGGGACTGTTTTACTTATTTGGTTTGATAGCAGCCTCGTCCTTCTGGCGTATCCTTTCATGTTCCAAATTGTAAGTGATTGCTTACATAAAGACAGGGAAATCTCATTTTGTTAAGTTCTCGGCTGTCACTTATTCTATTAATTTAAAAGTAGGCTATGGACCTTATGGACGCAATGTCAACATGCCACTTCTCTTGAAATGTCAATGTCCCCAATACTTGTTGAACATGTATTTTGGTTATGTAGGATTATAGGCTACAAATTACGCAGTCACCATTTGAGAAATTAATGAACAATGTAATTAAACGTTTTGTCCAATTATTTTGAGTCCAAGACTGTTCCGACTTCTTTTAGCAAACTGCTAATGTGTTCCCCTCTTTCTTGCAAATAAATACCAAATACATTGAATCATACATCTCCTACCACAATGAAACACTAGCATGAACCATATACCTTTCAAGCATTCATGCCAATTACTGAGGGTGAACTATTTTTGATAAACGATTTTTTGCATTAATGTAAATTGTACGTTATTTCACTGTAATCAAACATTCACTGTAATCACAGCCTAATTAGTAACACCTTATTTCTGCTTAGCTTGAACAAACAAACAAAATATTCCATAAGACATACCGAGAATGTACACTATATTTACAGGAAAGCAATAATTCACTCAATTAATTTTGAATTAAATCATTGCATTAGATGCACCTATAGACTATTTGTCAAGAAAAATCAGTTATGAGAAACTGTTTCGCAAGAAAAATGATTTAAAAGTTTTATTTGTAAACATTAAATATCTCTTTCTCTCTAAACGTTTGGAATTCGGCACCGAATGCATTGCAATAGCCTACTCAAATACACCATGAAGGCAAAGGATGTACCGCACACTTATTTATATTTTATATAGGACCAATTGTTCATTTTCAAATGTGTGAAATTATAACTATCTAGACGTCTATAAGACATAAAACATAGACAACGTGCTCAGCATGAATTATGATGGTTTGAAATCATTTAAACTGCTCCATGCTTAATGTAGCTTTTGGCAATCAAATAATAAATATAGAAACGTTTATATTCAACAGCAACAATACTTACAACACATACAAACAAGGAATGTCTGACAGTTTTACAAACACCATGGGTCCCTCTTTATCTATACAGATGGAGATACTTTTTCACATATGCGTCATACATAAAAGGTGTGCCAGTACTACGAATCTTTATAAAATCTAGCAGACTACATAGTGTCCGGTATATAATATAGACATCTCCTCGACAGCAAGTGCCTATAAAACCTACAACATGCGTTGTCTTTTCGAAATACTTTCATACCTCTGGGATCCTGACAGAAACACATATAGGCACAAGTCATAAAAGAAAAATGAAATTGTGTCATTAACGAACTTTTTACACGTGTTATAAATAGACGCATTGGACGCATCACATAATCTATCATATATGTGCATATATATAAATGAAATATATTACATATTAGTATGCGTTATCAATGGAGCAGATGTTTGGTCAACAATAAGGAATAGGCTAAGAGTTGCAAGAAAGTTTTTAACTTGGTCGAGAATTGGCCACATTAAGTCAAGTGAAGCCTTGGAGACTTTTCCCCGAATGGCTATACTGGGGATTAGACCTATTAAAAAAAATCGAACCAGCGGGTTTTCTGAGACCAATTTTCTCACTCTTCTTTGTATCCATTTCATGGATCCTTGATCAGAATTTAGGGGATTGTACTAGGGAGCTTGGAAATATTCAGAGATAAAATCTTAAAAATGTGTTAGGCTGACTCAAACAGAGTCTGTGGAAGTTCTTTGAGGTCTCATTAAAAGTCCGTTTTAAAGTCCATTTAAAAAGGTAGAGTGTCGAGGAAAAGTTTGTCAATTATTGCTGGCGGAGGAACCAAGTCTTCGAGTTTTAAGTAGAAGATACGCTGCAGACCTTGTGTACATAGCGTGCGAAGTTCAGGGAGCTTTCCCAAAAGTTTTGACAAGTAGTTCGGACGATTCAAGCCTCCGCCATTGAATGTCACTTGGTCTTTGAGGCAGTTCACTATCTTGTTTTGAAGTTCTTCAACCCTCTTGGGTTCCTTAAGCCCATGCCTCTCTGTAATATGAAAATAATACAACATAATTACCTAAATGTGAATATAAGAAATGCATTTAAACAGTCTAACATTTGGGAGAATTATTAAATTGAAGTATATCATATATCTGCGCACCTGTTACCATGGCAAGAGCGGCGATGCAGGAGAATGCTGATATGTCGATGTTCATGCTTTGCAGGTTGGAGGAGAACTCCACAATCGAGTCTATCCATTCCCCAAATCCTCGGACGCACTGCAGCCTGTGCAAGACCACCCCGTTGCAAAAAATGAGTTTGCCTTCCACTGGGTTGGACCTGCAATTAATAACAAAGTGTCATTAATTACTTTGCGCAATAAATGGGGATTTAAGAGGCTCCTAATTATTGGGGAGCTAATAAAAGCCAAAGCAACGGAGCTTGAAGGGGGCTGATCTTAATTATAGTCGAGGTTATTTCATAATTACGAAGAGGAAGAGGCTTACCTGTATGCCAGCCGCAGAACAAAAAGTTCCAGGAAGGCTGATTCGAAGAGGAGATCTTGATCCTGCTTCAGAAGATCAGAAAACCCAGGGATCTTCTCAGCCCAACCTCGGATAATCTCCATGGAACCCGTCAGGAGATCATAGAACTGCTGGATGTGCTGGGTGTCGTCTCCAGTCATTTGGTAGTCAGGGTTAGACTGAAACTGGAATTTAATTTCAACAGGGCTTAATGAGGTCCTTTAAAATATATAACCCGTGAAATTGCAAAGCCTATTTCTAGGAGGGGAGTGCTTTCTTACTATTAAATTAATGTCTTCTTTTTATTGAGTTCTCCGTTTCAAAGCGATTTACTTAGGTAAAATATGCCACCTTAAAAGACTGACAAAGTTTAGAATCCAGACCTGTCTTGCACAAAACTTTTGAAGTCCATAAATTGTGTGACAAATGCACATCCAAACATGATCAAATACATTCAGACATGGTTTGTACAAACGTTGTATTTTCACTCTAATTACACTATAAATCAGCAACACAGTGTTTATGTTCATACACAATTTCTTAAAGGGAATTAAATGGTAAACTCACCCTTGAATAGTCCAAGCCAGACATGGACGGGTTGGAATCGACATGGGACCGAACAAGGGCACTTATGAGACTGACAGGCGGCGAGGGTGGTGAGGGGTCTTGGGGACTTTTAGGTTTGGAGGGAAGACGGCCCCTTCGACCCTTTAGATTAGCAGTCCGGACAACTGTGTTGAAAGGAAGACAAGAGAAAATATAGACTTGTATTTAACTTTGATTGTTGTGCGTAAAGGTTCAACTTGCTTTACACGCAAACTTTATGCGCAGGACCGCAGGTGTTTTATGGCCATGCACGGACACGAACAATCAAAGTGACCACAATATGTCCTTACCCTCTTTCACCATTCCGACAACCATGCACTTCTGGAAACGGCAGTATTGGCAACGGTTTCTTCGGCGTTTATCGACCGGACAGTTTTTGTTCGCTAAACACACGTATTTGGCATTTTTCTGAACAGTGCGCTGCAAAGGTGAAGACAACAGGCTTTTAGCATGGACATCAGCGCCTGTACAATGAATACAAAGATGGCACTCATTGAGCTGCGCTATATAGGATGATTGATATTGTAACAGCACATTCATCCTTCCAGTTTTGGGCTGTTATATATGCGAGGAACCGAAGAGGTAGACATTCAGTAAATACAAATCCGTGGGCATTCATATTTTTACGGCCCTCTGAGACCACCTCTATTTATAGAGGTAAGATGAGGCTATTGAACCGGGGTTCGAAATAAAGTGACCATTCAATTTTACCATCTGGAATATTGTGACACTTCCTACTCCAGACAAGACTGTCATATCACAAAAAGAGCTCACAACACTGAGAGTTTTTAATGACTTTATGAAAATTATATCCAAATGTTATAACAATTGTCATAATTGTTTACTAAGCATAATTGTTTACTAGGCCTAGTCCCACCACCAATAATAAGGGGAATATTAAAATAACAATATGACAATTGTCTGACAAAAAACAACAGGCCTAACAATAATACAATTAATATTTGTAATAATTGAATTGCATAATTCACAATCAACAAAAGCATACCTTAAAAAATCCTTTGCAACCCTCGCAGGTTCTCACTCCATAATGCTGGCAAGCAGCGTTGTCCCCACACACTGCGCACAGACCCTCGTTTGACGGTGATCCTCGGGACGGGGGCGAATGAACTTGGCTGTCCATCAACTGGTGTCCATGGCCGAGCTGAAGGGAGTGAGGGAAGGCTAAGCCAGCCTGTTTCCTTAGAGCACTGGGTACCGCGAAGCTCTGGCTGTCTAAGCCTCGGTGTGCCCCTGGGTTGTCGTGGTTCATGGAGACGTGCAGTGAACCATCGAATCGCATCTGGCAACTCGACACAGGGGTACCAGGAGGGGACTGTTTGAAGGAAAATAGTGACAGCCTTGACACCGGGTTTTTGCGCTGGTCTATCATATGAGAGGTCGCTGCCACATAGTTCTGGTGGAAACTGTGGAGGGACCCAGGGTCCTCCCACATGTGATTTGGCTGAACCTGGAAGTTTGGTGTGGTAGGGGCGTGAGGTGAGGAGGGTTTGAAGTAAATTGAGCCGGAGTGGGCCATCATCTCTTCCGACTGAGGTGGCAAATGGCTCTGCTGATGATAGTTGTGCATCTGGATGTCCTCGACTTTGATGGAGGACTGCTCTCCAGAATGGGGCATTTGATATAGACAGGGCGGTTTAACGTCGTAGCTGGTGCTATAGTTGTCAATGAATGTGCTGAAACTAGGGAGAGAAGTAGTAGCTGTGATCTCAGTGTTGGTCAGGTCCATACTAAACTTAACAAACTCAGGTGTTAAGAAGTCGCAGTTGTATTCTCCAGCGGTGTGGTAGCTGTAGCTCTGCGAAGCGGGGCTGGCTCCTTGCGGTGATGACCCATACTGAGCCTGAACGCAGGGCATGGCTGAAAACGAAAGTGACAAAATGTTGATGTTAAAATCAATTTACAAGCTACAAACTATAGACATGCCATATCATCTACAAAGTAACAATAATTAGAAACAATTTTGATGCGGATCTGATCTTATGTTCAGATAACTTATTTCAATCGCATTGTTTTAAACGGGACAATTTCGGAATACATGGGATTTATTCATAATCATTCTTTATTATATACTGTAGAATAAGCTCTCCTACCTTTCGTCTTGGCACTGTTTTTCGGTGACACTTGAAATGGATAATGTTGTGTGGAGGTCTATGGGGTCAGGATTCAAGAAAGCGTCTCTTTTCTGGAATCTTCCCCTAAAGAAATAATCACTTTTACTTATATTCATTTAGAAAACGCAATGCCATCAGAGAAGTCAATGTATATTCCAAGAATCCATGAGAAACAAGTTAGGCAATTAAGCACAATATCCCGACATTTTCACTATGATTTTACTTATGCGAGCCTCATAGCCTAGGCTATAGCCTAATTGATAAAGGTTAAATAATAAAACTGCATAGATGAGCTTTGAAATCACACACTGCTTCGCAGTTTCCCGTTATATGCACAAGCATTACATTTTGAATGAAGAATTTTGAAGGTTGTCGCTGAACATCCACCCTCCACGGCATTGACATCAATGACTTTCGCAACTTCTCCTTTCCAAAGTAACGTTGAACAGTCAATGTAAAATGTAACAATTCTCAACATGACACAATACGTGAGAAATAAACTGTTACAGAAAAACTGTTTCGATGCCTCCCAATCAATATTATGAAGCCAGATCTCACAACTAAAATTCAGACACAAACCGCTTATTAAAGTAAACATAACGCTTATTGAAATAAACCAACCTACCTTCTTTCACATCAGAAACGTGGTTGTCAATCCATGCATAAAGCATGTAGATAGTCTTCTTCAATTCTGTAAAAAGCTCCAATGCGTGAGGGAGAGTACAGCCTACAATACCAAGCAATCTATACGACTTCCTCAGAGCACTGCGCGCGATACAACCATCGACTACCCTGTCTGCCAATGTGCCTTTGTTTATGTGAGCTCTGGGCACCACAGCCCACGTGTTTCACATCACAACGTCATCTGCGTCGCCAGTGACCTGCACCAATCTCTTTTGGAACATGGTCCAGTCAAGACGCTGAGTCCGTTGCATTGCCTGTGTATATGTGCACCTGAGACGGCTCTCCTTAGGGATTGTATACTATAAAAAGTATAGGAAAACATTATTGACATATGGAAACAGGGTTAATGAACAAAAATGTGAATATCTATATAGATTCATGTAAAGCTTTACTGTGTCATTCTGTTAAGACAGAGTTTATCACCTGTTTGTGCTGCACATCATTCTCATCATTAGCTTCAACCAACCAGGTGTCTCATCTTAGGTATTTCGTAGCAGCAGCCAGGTATTCAAAATAGCCTAGGAAAGAAGCACAGCAGGTCACATAGATTTACACGAATTGTACAGGTAAAGCTCTGTTGCAATGTGTCAGTATGTGTATAAGCAGTTTTTGAACATGAATAGCGTATGCCTTATTTTTTGTCAAGTGGAATATTTGCTCAACATTCGATAATGTTTTAGTGGCCGTGATTTGTTTATCCATGCATGTCATAATCACCCTAGTGGTGGTCTCCAGAGCGGTTCACCACTTTGTTTGGTTAGAAAGGCTAATGGACGGTGGGTCAATACTATTCCTGGCTATCTTTAAACTCAACTAGTAGATTTCAGTTGGACTCCAACCAATCCATAATCGCGTGGGTGTGTGGCCTACCTTTTTCACAAGCCGTCAGTCATGTTTTCTGCTGCTCATGAGCAGACAATAGAACGGTGGGCAGGGCTCATTATTAAGTGTGCAGAGCCAGTTGTCATGGGTGAGCCCATTTAATCGAGAAAGGGAAACGCGATAGGGAGATCACAGAATGGAGAGTGATGCAGAAAACGAAGGCTTTGACGCAGTCAACAGACCTCCAGAAATAGTCCTGTCCCTATTGTTCTTGTGCTGTAACAGTATTGCTGGTCTTTAGTTTACACCTACATGCACGTGTATCCACTACACACTCTTAGCAAAAAAGGTTCAGGATATAACCAAGGGTTCTTTTTCTTGCTTCATATATAGCCCCCCTAAAGTTTCTATATAGAACCCTTTCTTTATGGAACCAATTTCGGTTCTATAGAAGAACCTTAAGGGGTGCCATATATGAAGCAAGCATAGAACCCCTTTTTCTAAGAGTGTAGGCCTACTCCACAGCTGTTTATTTTAGTAGCATGGATCAGCCACAGAGGCTAATGATGATAGGGGGTGGATATTCTGGGACACATTTATGCAGCTTTGGGAGGGAAATTAGTAGGCCTAGGCCAACAATTCAATTGTCTTATACTTACTAACACATAACCTATTTGCTAATCTAAGTCCATATTTCCATGGAATTATGAACACACATAGTCCATGATCAGTGAACTCTGTTATAGTCATAACATAGTTATAACTAATGGACAGTGGGGGGAGAACCCTAACAACACTTCATGGTTGCACTCACCTCTAGAGGACACTATTGTTCATCACCCATAGATCATCCAATCCCTATTTACCTCTGACTTGAATGAACTAAGGCTACAACAGTACACTTTAGGAGCATATAAAATCACCTATACTGACATGGAAAATCTAATGTTTTGTAAATGCAGACTTTGCTGTATTCCTGCTCAGTGGAATTTCAGAAGTTGTTAGCCTAGGTCTAGATCCTATATGAGACTAGGTTACTCAAGTAAATTGTTTTTAAACAGTATTGTATTTGCAGGAAGTGCTTGAAAAAACTAGATGGTGTCTACCTCTTATTCAATCTACCCTGTAAAAAGGTTGATAGCCATAATATGTGTTCAAAACAGAATAAGAAAATGCCACCTTCTATCTTTGTTGTAGGCCTAAAGTGCATCAGTTACAGTGAATTAAAGGTTTTCTTGTATGGTGAGTCAATTGCAAAGTTTCTCAAATTATCATAGGCTTGGCATCCTATAGATAGTGGGACCATACAAAATGGGAGCATTTCAGGTTTTGCATATACCTACAGATACTCCCATATTATTATGCATTGTTATTTTTTTAAATCAAGGAAAAAATTTCCTCTTTTACCCAATGCAACGTAGTTTATTAGTCTACACCATTATGTTATAACAACAAGCATGTTGTATTTTTCTAACAGGGATGAGCAGTAAAGTCAAACAACTTTATCCTGAAAGTCTCAGTTGTTACTGTACATTATTAGCCTACTGCTATTCCTTAATCTACTGTTATCCGGTTACCAATTAAAGTTTAAAATGAAAATACAATTAGCAATTTAATTGCCCATTTTACTGTAGAATAACTAAGTACCTCATTTATATGCACAATTAATTGACAATCATTTGGACATGGGGAGCTAATCATATATAATCAAATCAGAGCAAATATATTTTCTAAAAATGATAGCTATTTATCTGTGGTGGATGGAATTTAGACTGACATTACTAATCATGGTCAAATGTGTGCGTGCGTGCGTGCGTGCGTGTTGCACCGTGTCTTTTGTTGACCCAGGAGTATATTAGCACTCATTAGATGACAATTGTGCCGTGTGTGTGTGTTTGTGTCTGTGTGTGTGTGTGCGAGCGTGCACGCATGCGTGTGTTCTGTCCATAGACAGACTGTAAAAACAAAAAGTTGCTGTCCATGGTGCTGAAAACAGTGTGCGTTGTCATGCACAGTAAAAAAAAAAGGTGATCTGTCCATGGTGCTGAAACAAATGCTGTCCAAGAACCATCATCACTGCTTATATGCACACTGGCCCTGACAAGGTCAGCATCTGTTAAACCGGCCTCTGACACAAATAGACCACCGCGCATGGACATGGTCTTACTACACAGTAGTCTACCTGCACACATAGAGGGTCGGTCTGAGGTAAGCGGTGCGCAGTCACGCTCGAAGATAAAATAGGATCGATCATGATTGGACAACCCTCTCTAATCTCTGTTTTGATTGGTTTACTGGGATGCTCATCAAATTGATCTACTTCCTGGTTCGACTGCCAAGAGGGTGTTGCTAGCAACCGGTCACCTAACAGACTGTCAAGTTGCTGTTTTCACGCTTTGCAGTCATTGATCCTGGGGTCTGTGCAGGTTGATAGCTGCCAGAGACATCGGAAGAACTGTAAGTTCATTCATTCTTAGCACAAGATCCCCCATGGCATATACTTTACTAATGCACCCAGAGATTCTGAACCAACTTCTTTGGCATGCATTATGAACCTGTGGTTTTCTCTCGCTAACTCTAGCTAACCAGCTCAGCTAACTAACATTAGGCTACGAGGTGACAACTTTTGACTATGTCGGTCAAGATGTCATTGCACTTACTGCTAACGTTAGCTAGCAACACTGTACAGTATTTATTAGCAAAGTATAAATATATATAATATAATATAATATGCCATTTAGCAGGCGCTTTTATCCAAAGCGACTTACAGTTATGCGCTACAGAAGCTGCCCTGCCCTGTCATAACAACCATGTCAGTGTCAGTGGTAAATAATAGCTAGATAAACCATTTGTTTATTATGGCTAGCTAGCTAGTAGCCTAACTAACCAGCCACTATCCATGGACCAAAGCTAGCTAAATGGATAATGATGATACATAATTGCTTTTCTATAGTACATTTCCTAGCTAGTATGGAAATGTGTAAGGGTTGGTGTGAGGTGTGACCCAGGTGTGGTGCAGGATAGACAGTAGGTAGTAGGCAGAGATGGTGAAACATTGATCTTTACTGGTGGTCCCAAAACCAGGATACAAAATAACGGACTTGTCACAAAAAAATAAAGGAGGAGCAAATTGGTCTCCAAAAACAGCCTTACAGGAAACATACGAAATACTAACTATGACTGAAAACAACAATGAAACAGGGAGAACACTTCTAAAGTACATGTACATACGTCTTGCGATCAGACACTGATTAGTACTGTTTGGCATCGAGAACTAGCAGAGAAAACGGAGCAAGGGAACACAGGGAAGTGTGGGCATAAATACACACGTGAACAGGTAGACACAGGTGACACCAATAAGATAATCATTAGTCCAGACTGTGAGTGAGGAGGTGCCTAAGGTTGTCGGAGGATGACACCTAGTGGTTCGCTCCGGAACTGTGACCCCCTCCTGCAACAGGGGAAGATCCCGCATGGAGAACCACACCCTCTGTCCCGGGCAAAAAAACGGGGCTGGGCGACGCCTGTGGTTTGCCTGATGTTGAGACCTGACCGAGGCCCGCTTAAGCGCCGCCCGTACCTGCCTCCAGGTGCGGCGACAGCGACTGATGTGGGCCTGGACCGATGGGACCGCCGCCTCCTCCTCTTGCTCGGGAATAGGGTGGATTGGTACCCATATTGGCACTGAAAGGGGGACAGGCCGGTGGACGAGCAGAGAAGGGTGTTGTGTGCTCCATCTGCCCGTTCGACTGGGGATGGAAGCCGGAAGACAAGCTGACAGAACCTGGAGGCGAACTGAGGACCCCGATCCGACACCACGTCTTGGGGAAGGCCGCGGACCCGGAAAACGTGCTGCACCACCAACTTAGCCGTCTCCCGGGCCGATGGGAGTTTGAGAAGGGGAATGAAGTGGGCAGCCTTTGAAAACCGGTCCAAAACGACCAGGATGACTGTGTATCCATCAGAGGAGGGTAGGGCGGAAATGAAATCCAGCGAGATGTGGGACCAGGGGCGCTTGGGGATAGGCCAAGCCTATTAGGGGGAGTGGTAGCGGTTCTTAACCGTGAGGTCGTTGAGCGGCCAGTAATCAATGCACGGCCGCTGCCCACCGTCCTTTTTCCCCACGAAGAAGAAGCCTGCACCCGCGGGAGAGGTAGAGGGACGGGTGCCTCGTCGATATACTCCCTCATGGCCAGCGTCTCCGGCCGGGACAAGGAAAACAATCGCCCTCGTGTGGGCATGGCGCCCGGCAGGAGATCGATAGCACAGTCGAATGGCCTTTGAGGAGGTAGGCCCTTGGCACGCCTCTTACTAAACACCTCCCCCAGATCCCAATACTCCCGGGAAACGCCTGCCAGGTCTGAGCCGGTTACAGAGTCTGTACCCGCCGTCCTCCCGGTGGCAACCGCCGCTAGGGCGGTAGGCGGTTCAGAGTGCAGGACCTGGGGAAGAGGTGAGGACAGGTAGGTGGTCTGGGACGGTGGATTGGGCTGATGAGTGGTCGGTGGAGACCGGAACAGGATGGACCGCCCCGTGGACCAGTCTATCCAGGGTTTGTGGGTGACCAGCCAGGGGTGCCCGAGGACGAGGGGACACTCCTGAGAGTCCACAATGAAAAACTGGATATCCTCCCATAGCTCCCCTGCCACCCGGACACGCACGGGGACAGTGCGCCGGGTGATGAAGCCCAACCCCAACGGCCGGCCGGCCGGCCGTCCAGGCCCATGACCAGAACCGGCTCGGAGAGGGAGAGTAACAGAACGCTCCACCCTTGGGCCAGCCCCGCTTCCATCAGGTTTCCCGCGGCCCCCGAATCCACCAGTGCATGATCCCAACGCGCAGCACGGGCCCACTGAACCCTGACGGGGAGTAAAGTCCAGGAGTCTCTGGGGTTGGGGTTTTGGTTCCGGCTCGCTAGCACCCCTCCCGATATTAGCGAGCCCTCCCGTTTCCCGGGTTCTCCGGGCATGAGTCGCAGTGGTAACCTGCCTGGCCGCAGTACAGGCAACGTCCCTGGCACAGACGTCTCTGCTTCTCCATCCTGGACAAGAGCACCTTGCGTCATCCCTCTCTCATGTGCCCTCTCATGACGCCGATTGTCTACCCACACCGAGAGGTCGACGAGGCCGTCCAGTCGCTCAGGCAGCTCCCTGAAGGAGAGTTCGTCCTCCATCCCCTCCCTGATAGCCCCTGCGCGTAAAGGACGACCAGGGCGGCCTCCTCCCATCCTGCCTCTCGAGCCCGCATCCGGGAACTCCACGGAGTAGTCCACCACCGAACGGTCACCCTGCCGACAGGCCGGGAGCCGCCTTTCCCAGTGTCCACCCAGAATTATACACAGGTCAGGGTGAGGGGAGATGTAGGCTAGCCATAATTATATTGAAATCGTCTTTAGGGTACACAAGTTGTAACTTGCTCATGCAACTCATGAGTAGGTGCGTTCCACCAATTCGGTGCCATTTGAGAAATGGTCAAAAAAACTTTTGATTTCACCTAATTTTAACATTCTGTCATAAAGAGCACATATTATTTTAAATAAAAAATATATACTAATCAACTAATCACATTAAATAAATAATTATCTTCGAAAATGACTTCGTAAAAGCAACAAAATAACTAGGGCTTTATAATGATGGTAAACAAAACTTGGAGAAATGTTGGCATTTAGTGGGTTAAAATCTTTCTAGAAGTCACAGAGGGTGCACTGAGGGATATGTCAAAATGCTGAATTTCTACACTTTAGCAAATTTTTATTCATATTGAAAATCAGATTGATTGAATTCTCCATGTGGTCTATATTAAAGGGCACTTCATTTAATATAACAGGATTTATAAAATGCAATATTGGTGCACAATTTATACTTAAAATATCAAAGGGACACAAAAGGCACTCTTTTCATGGAATGACCCAGGTAATCGATTGATGTAATAACCGTCACTGGCAGTATTATCCAGTATCTGCCATTGTTACTACAATGCAATGTTTCAGGTCACTCAGTTTTAAATAAGATAAAGGATTTTGTTGCATACTGATACATGAATGTAGGCTAGTTTAGTAGCTCAGGGTAAAACATTTTCCACAGTAGCCTATTTGATATATTTGTTGATAGAACTGACAAACTGTATGACACGGACTGGATGGAATCTTAACTTTCCGAGCAGTCTCACCCTAAAGGCATTCCATTGCCCTATGTCTTCTTTCCATTTCTACATTCCCACGTTACAATCTTAAATGTCTACTTAATATGCTTTAATGCTTGCTCTTTAGAGCCAAGGAGCACTTCATCACTTTAATACACCTTTAAATAACATACTGTTAACTAGCAATGCCTTATGGAACAGCTTGTCGTACAGCTGGAAGGCACCACCATGGTATGATGGAGGTACCTGTTCACCATTCACAATGAGACAGTAAAATGGGGATAGAGGCCTTTGCATAGCACTGCCTCTATATCAGTCTCTGATGAATATTCATGAATCACAGTGTCATGACACGCTCTGTAATTGGCAGCAACATTAGTAATGACACTGCTGGTATCGAGTTCCTGCATATTCATGTCGTGGGGCAATATTTCCTAGTTGGGCTGTTTTTTCCCTCAAATGTATTCTGAAGCTGCAGGTGGCCTTGATGCCACAATCAATTGCCTGTTGGATTGAAAATCAGGGAAACCAATAGTTTCTTTGTAAATCTTTTTGTTGATGAATAATCTAGCTAGCTAATCATTGTGGAAGACAAGGGGATCTAAACAGGCACATTTAGGCCTCATTCTCACTGTAAGGCTTTGTATGAATTTAGGTCTAGCCTGTTTAGGACAGTTTATTTACTTGTAGGCCTATTTCAAATTGACAGGCTTTGATTAGATGCGATTACGTCTTACTCACAAATCATGTCTCTGTTATTCAATTAACTAGGCTAATTCTAGTTGATCTACAGTGGGGGAAAAAAAGTATTTAGTCAGCAACCAATTGGGCAAGTTCTCCCACTTAAAAAGATGAGAGAGGCCTGTAATCATAGGTACACGTCAACTATGACAGACAAATTGAGAAAAAAAATCCTGAAAATCACATTGTAGGATTTTTAATGAATTTATTTGCAAATTATGGTGGAAAATAAGTATTTGGTCACCTACAAACAAGCAAGATTTCTGGCTCTCACAGACCTGTAACTTCTTCTTTAAGAGGCTCCTCTGTCCTCCACTCGTTACCTATATTAATGGCACCTGTTTGAACTTGTTATCAGTATAAAAGTCACCTGTCCACAACCTCAAACAGTCACACTCCAAACTCCACTATGGCCAAGACCAAAGAGCTGTCAAAGGACACCAGAAACAAAATTGTAGACCTGCACCAGGCTGGGAAGACTGAATCTGCAATAGGTAAGCAGCTTGGTTTGAAGAAATCAACTGTGGGAACAATTATTAGGAAATGGAAGACATACAAGACCACTGATAATCTCCCTCGATCTGGGGCTCCACGCAAGATCTCACCCCGTGGGGTCAAAATGATCACAAGAACGGTGAGCAAAAATCCCAGAACCACACGGGGGGACCTAGTGAATTACCTGCAGAGAGCTGGGACCAAAGTAACAAAGCCTACCATCAGTAACACACTACGCCGCCAGGGACTCAAATCCTGCAGTGCCAGACGTGTCCCCCTGCTTAAGCCAGTACATGTCCAGGCCCGTCTGAAGTTTGCTAGAGTGCATTTGGATGATCCAGAAGAGGATTGGGAGAATGTCATATGGTCAGATGAAACCAAAATAGAACTTTTTGGTAAAAACTCAACTCGTCGTGTTTGGAGGACAAAGAATGCTGAGTTGCATCCAAAGAACACCATACCTACTGTGAAGCATGGGGGTGGAAACATCATGCTTTGGGGCTGTTTTTCTGCAAAGGGACCAGGACGACTGATCCGTGTAAAGGAAAGAATGAATGGGGCCATGTATCGTGAGATTTTGAGTGAAAACCTCCTTCCATCAGCAAGGGCATTGAAGATGAAACGTGGCTGGGTCTTTCAGCATGACAATGATCCCAAACACACCGCCCGGGCAATGAAGGAGTGGCTTCGTAAGAAGCATTTCAAGGTCCTGGAGTGGCCTAGCCAGTCTCCAGATCTCAACCCCATAGAAAATATTTGGAGGGAGTTGAAAGTCTGTGTTGCCCAGCGACAGCCCCAAAACATCACTGCTCTAGAGGAGATCTGCATGGAGGAATGGGCCAAAATACCAGCAACAGTGTGTGAAAACCTTGTGAAGACTTACAGAAAACGTTTGACCTGTGTCATTGTCAACAAAGGGTATATAACAAAGTATTGAGAAACTTTAGTTATTGACCAAATACTTATTTTCCACCATAATTTGCTAATAAATTCATAAAAAATCCTACAATGTGATTTTCTGGATTATTTTTTTCATTTTGTCTGTCATAGTTGACGTGTACCTATGATGAAAATTACAGGCCTCTCTCATTTTTTTAAGTGGGAGAACTTGCACAATTGGTGGCTGACTAAATACTTGTTATTTTCCCCACTGTATATTAGAACCAGAAATAGATGAAATCATCAGGCAACATTGTGTCTGACTCTGAGCCACTACCACTATTTACTGTTGCTTCATAATTTGCTGTGTTTCCATTTCGGTCCTTCTAAAGTCTCCTAGAATGGATGAGGGAATTGGCTCAAGCTTTGCATAAGCTGCATGGCTTTCTCCTTGAGCAGCTGGATGGCAGGATTTTCTCGCCTTGTGCCTGCTGCACACTCCAACTTGTGGTGCTGATGAGGAGGCTGTCCTGGCAGCAGTTGAAAAGGCCAGGCTCTGGTTGAAATCGATGAAAGCAGGAAAAAGTCGCACACCAAACCACCACTGTTGGTCAGGGTAGAAGAGCGACCACAACACTAGCGCCCTTGAGAGCAACTTCCTAAACATTCAGCAAACTGAACAAGCAAAGAAAAAGGGGTAGGCTAATTGTAACTGCTTTCAAAGACAGATTATTATGATGATAGGCTAGGTCTATTATTATGTGTATTTGTCTTTTTTCTTCTCAGTGAAAGTTCTATTTTGTCTTGCAGGAAGCATGGCGTTCTGAAAGGCAGTCAAAGGAACTGCTGTCATAGCAAGTTGAGGCTTGGTAGCCTTTTATGGCCTTACACAGCAGACCGGAAATAGAGAAAAACAGGTGAGCCTCTAGCGTCCACATTGTTGAAATGCTACAGTGAAACTTGAAAACTGCATGTCAGCCAAGTCAAATATATGCAGAAACCAACTAGGCTTAGAGACCTTGGTTACTTTTTGGTGACCTTGGTAATATTTGGCCTTGTAGACCTCAATTTAAATGTCTTGATGTATTAGGCCTATACCGTTTATATTTAGAAATGATGAAATATCAGAAGATGGTTTGCTTATTCTTTATTTGTTATAATACCATTTTGCTCCTTGTCATCATCCCAAAGCATTAATGGGTAAGCAACTTCGAAGCAGTGATATACAATGTCACTCATTATGCATGCTGCTAAGAAATTAGGCTAGTTCTTCACATCTCCTTACTGATGACCTTTGAGTGAACTCTTCTGCAGTTTTTTGTCTGTTTGTTTTGTTGTAGATAATCTGGTCATACTCTATAGTTACTGTTACTGTACTATACTATGAATACTTTTGGTTTATTTAGGCTTTTGTATTAGCTTTTCTTTATTAGTTTCTCTGCAATATATTTTTTTGTACTGTGCAATGTTATCTTAACACATACAGTGCATTCGGAAAGTATTCAGACCCCTTGACTTTTTCCACATTTTGTTACGTTACAGCCTTATTCTAAAATGGATTAAATTGTTTTTTTCCCTCATCAATCTACACACAATAACCCATAATGACAAAGCAAAAACAGGTTCTTAAAAAACGGAAATATCACATTTACATAAGGATTCAGACCCTTTACTCAGTACTTTGTGGAAGCACCTTTGGCAGCAATTACAGCCTCGAGTCTTCTTGGGTATGACGTTACAAGCGTGGCACACCTGTATTTGGGGAGTTTCTCCCATTCTTCTCTGCAGATCCTCTCAAGCTCTGTCAGGATGGATGGGGCGCATCGCTGCACAGCTATTTTCTGTTCTCTCCAAAGATGTTCGATCGGGTTCAAGTCCGGGCTCTGGCTGGACCACTCAAGGACATTCAGAGACTTGTCCCGAAGCCACTCCTGCGTTGTCTTGGCTGTGTGCTTAGGGTCGTTGTCCTGTTGGAAGGTGAACCTTCACTCCACTCTGAGGTCCTGAGCGCTCTGGAGGAGGTTTTCATCAAGGATCTCTCTGTACTTTGCTCCGTTCATCTTTCCCTCGATCCTGACTAGTCTCCCAGTCCCTGCCACTGAAAAACATCCCCACAGCATGATGCTGCCACCACCATGCTTCACATTAGGGATGGTGCCAGGTTTCCTCCAGACACTTGGCATTCAGGCCAAAGAGTTCAATCTTGGTTTCATCAGACCAGAGAATCTTGTTTCTCATGGTCTGAGAGTCCTTTAGGTGCCTTTTGGCAAACTCCAAGCGGGCTGTCATGTGCCTTTTACTGAGGATTGGCTTCCGTCTGGCCACTCTACCATAAAACCTGATTGGTGGAGTGCTGCGGAGATGGTTGTCCTTCTGGAATGTTCTCCCATCTCCACAGAGGAACTCTGGAGCTCTGTCAGGGTGACCATCGGGTTCTTGGCCACCTCCCTGACCAAAGCCCTTCTCCCCCGATTGCTCAGTTTGGCCGGGCGGCCAGCTCTAGGAAGAGTCTTGGTGGTTCCAAACTTCTTCCATTTAAGAATGATGGAGGCCATTGTGTTCTTGGGGACCTTCAATGCTTCAGACATTTTTTGGTACCCTTCCCCAGATCTGTGCCTCGACACAATCCTGTCTCGGAGCTCTACACACAATTCCTTTGACCTCATGGCTTGGTTTTTGCTTTGACATACACTGTCAACTGTGGGACCTTATATAGACAGGTGTGTGCCTTTCTAAATCTTATCCAATCAATTGAATTTACCACAGGTGGACTCCAATCAAGTTGTAGAAACATCTCAAGAATGATCAATGGAAACAGGATGCATCTGAGTTCAATTTCGAGTCTCATAGCAAATGGTCTGAATACTTATGTAAATAAGGTTTTTTATTTTTCATAAGTTAGCAAACATTTCTAACAACCTGTTTTCGCTTTGTCATTATGGGGTATTTTGTGTAGATTGATGAGGGATTTTTTTTATTTAATCCATTTTAGAATAAGTCTGTAACTTAACAAAATGTGGGAAAAGTCAAGGGGTCTGAATACCTTCCGAATGCACTGTATGCATGTGGCATGTAGATTTTGTCATTAATCTAAATTGACAATATTTGAAAATGAGGTGGGGTATAGGGTTTATTATGAATTAGCATGTGATTTATTATTTTTTATTACTTAGTGGTGGCTGCCATTTTTTTCTACAGATAATGCATGGTTTCTTTTTTACAAAATCAATCATAAAGAATGTGAAGACATATGCATAATAATGAAACACATGTATTAATGTGCACTGTCCCCTGGAGTCATATGACAATAAAATGGATGACTGGTTTGTTTATGCGGATGGTCTAGGCCCGATATCGCACGTGGAGGCGGTTGAACAGATGAACATGGCCTTCCAAGACGAGCTCCCGTCCAGACAAGCCCAGCTAACGGCCTTACACAACACCCAGGAGTTTGATGTGCTCATTGTAGGGGGAGGAGCCACGTGCTCAGATTGTGCCTTAGACGCCGTGACACGGAGTAAGCTGCCTTTTGCAGTCTTTGTCACTTGCAGTCTACCAGTTGTTCCTAATGCTTTAACTGTCCATTCCCCTGCATTTCTTTTGCATGTGGATCATTTATTTGCAACACACAGGATAGGCCAACTGCTGGCTTGAAGCAAGGCCAGAATTTACACTGAGTGTACAGAACATTAGGAACATCTGCTCTTTCCATGACATACACTACATGACCAAAAGTATGTGGACACTTAGTCGTCGAACATCTCATTCCAAAATCATGGGTATTAATATGAAGTTGGTCCCCCTTATGCTGCTATAACAGCATGCACTCTTCTGGGAAGGCTTTACACTAGATGTTGGAACATTGCTGCGGGGACTTGCTTCCATTCAGCCGCAAGAGCATTAATGAGGTCGAGCACTGAAGTTTGCCGATTAGGCCTGGCTCGCAGTCGGTGAGTCCTATTCATCCCACACCGATCTCGACAAACCATTTCAGTATGTACCTCATATGACCGGGGCAGCTCTAGCAGGGCAGAAATTTGACGAACTGACTTGTTGGAAAGGTGGCATCCTATGACGGAGCCACGTTGAAAGTCACTGAGCTCTTCAGTCAGGCCATTCTACTGCCAATCTTTGTCTATGGAGATTCTATGGCTGTGTGCTTGATTTTATACACCTGTCAGCAACGGGTGTGGCTGAAATAGCCGAATCCACTCATTTCAAGGGGTGTCGACATACTTTTGTATATATAGTGTAGACTGACCAGGTGAATCCAGGTGAAAGCTGTGATCCCTTATTGATGTAATCTGTAAAATATTGTTCAATCAGTGAAGATGAAGGGGAGGATTTTTAAGCTTTGAGACAATTGAGACATGGATTGTGTATGTGTGCCATTCAGAGTGTGAATGGGCAAGACAAGATATTTAAGTGCCTTTGAATGGGGTATGGAAGTAGGTGACAGGCGCACCAGTTTGCGTGTGTCAATAACTGCAATGCTGCTGGATTTTTCACGCTCAGCCAACGGCAGGCCAGTGGTCGAAAACGGGTCATTGATGAAAGAGGACAAAGGAGGCTGACACGAATTGTGCAGAACTACAGACGAGCTACAGTTAGTCAACTGACAGTCTAGTACAACATTGGTGCCCAAAGACCCATAAAAGAATGCACAACTCATCGTACCTCAACACGAACGGGATATGGCAGACAACGACCTTAGAGAGTTCCACTTCTTTCAGCAAAAAAACAAGAAACTGTGGTTGCAGTGGGCTAAGGAATGAAAACACTGGACAGTGGAGAATTGGAAAAACATTGCCTGGTCTGATGAATCCCGATTCCTGCTGTTTTACGCTGATGGGAGGACTAGGGTATGGAGAAAACCACATGAGTACATGCATCCATCATGCCCCGTGTCAACATTGCAGGCCGGTGGTGGTGAAGGTGTGGGGGGTGTTTTCATGGCACACATTAAGCCCCTTGTTAAAAGTGGAGCAAAATTTGAATGACACAGGATATCTGATCATTGACAATCAGGTGCATCCCTTCATCGCAGCAGTGTATCCATCTACAAATAGTTTTTTCAGCAGGATAATGCCCCATGCCACAAGGCTAGGATTGTCCAGGAATGGTTCCACGAACATGACAGTGAATTCAGCTTACTACAGTGGCCTGCCCAGTCACTAGATCTCAATCCAATTGAGCATCTGTGGGGATGAGATGGAACGAGCTATTTGGAGTAGAGACCCACTACCAGCCAACTCTACACAACTGTGAGAAGCATTGGAGTCAACATGGGGCAGCATCACTGTGGAACACGTTCAACGCCTTGTAGAGTTCATGCCCCGACGAATTGAGGCAGTTCTGATGGCAAAAGTGGGTGGTGCAACCTCAATATTAGGAAGGTGCTCCTAATGTTTTTTACACTCAGTGTATACAGTGCATTCGGAAAGTATTCAGACCCCTGGACTTTTTCCACATTTTGTTACATTACAGCCTTATTATAAAATTTATAAAATAAATGTTTCCCCTCATCAATCTACACACACGGACAAAGCGAAAACAGGTTTTTAGACATTTTTGCAAATGTATAAAAAATAAGAAACAGAAATATCTTATTTACATAAGTACTCAGACCATTTGCTATGAGACTCGAAATTGAGCTCAGGTGCATCCTGTTTCCATTGATCATCCTTGAGATGTTTCTACAACTTGATTGGAGTCCACCTGTGGTAAATTCAATTGATTGGACATGATTTGGAAAGGCACACAGCTGTCTATATAAGGTCCCACAGTTGACAGTGCATGTCAGAGCAAAAACCAAGCCATGAGGTCAAAGGAATTGTCCGTAGAGCGCCGAGACAGGATTGTGTTGAGGCACAAATCTGGGGAAGAGAACCAAAACAATTCTGCTACATTGAAGGTCCCCAAGAACACAGTGGCCTCCATCATTCTTAAATGGAAGAAGTTTGGAACCACCAAGACTCTTCCTAGAGCTGGCCCCCGGCCAAACTGAGCAATCGGGGGAGAAGGGCCTTCGTCAGGGAGGTGACCAAGAACCCGATGGTCACTCTGATAAAGCTCCAGAGTTCCTCTGTGGAGATGGCAGAACCTTCCAGAAGGACAACCATCTCTGCAGCACTCCACCAATCAGGCCGTTATGGTAGAGTGGCCAGATGGAAACCACTCCTCAATAAGGCACATGACAGCCCGCTTGGAGTTTGCCAAAAGGCACCTAAAGGACTCTCTGACCACAAGATTCTCTGGTCTGATGAAACAAAGATTGAACTCTTTGGCCTGAATGCCAAGGGTCACATCTGGAGGAAACCTGGCACAATCCCCACGTTGAAGCATGGTGGTGGCAGCATCATGCTGTGGGGAGGTTTTTCAGCAGCAGGGACTGGGAGACTAGTCAGGATCGAGGGAAAGATGAACAGAGCAAAGTACAGAGAGATCGTTGATGAAAACCAAGCTTGAAGCGTCATACCCAAGAAGACTGAGACTGTAATCGCTGCCAAAGGTGCTTCAACAAAGTACTGAGTAAAGGGTCTGAATACTTATGTAAATGTGATATTTCCTTTTTTATTTTTTTATACATTTGCAAAAACTGTTTTTGCTTTGTCATTATGGGGTATTGTGTATAGATTGATGAGGGGAAAAAAACAATTTAATACATTTTAGAATAAGGCTGTAACGTCAAGGGGTCTGAATACTTTCCAAATGCACTGTATACATAATCTTTTAGGGTATCATCAACATTGCCAATATTCTGGGCTCATGATTTGACTGATCATTGTAAGATAACCTCTAAGAAACATAGTGAAATTGTCTGATTACTCTACTAGTACACAAACTATTAAGGCAAAACTATTTTGATTAGTCTCACATTTTCTCTCTCTAAATTCTGATTAATCCCATTTATTCAGCTAGCACAGCAGCTGCAGTTTTTAACTGCATTTTGCAGGGATTTTGAGTGGCGGCACACTTTTGTTCCAGTCCCCCCTCACAGCATCGGGTGGAGGGATATTCTCCATCCTGATGTTGCATAACCTCCTAGTCATTGTGCTGAAGCTGCCTCCAAGCCGTCTCCCTGGGGCTCAGCCTGTAAGGCCCTTCAGAGGCCAGCTCCGGAGGATGGAATTGCAGAATCGCTAGTAGGACTTGGAGGATTTTTCCCTGGAAAAGACCAGGGGGCAAAGTCCAATCACCAAAAATGTAAAGATGTCTATTTTGTTCCCCCTGATGAGGGTTCCTCTTGCAGTTACCATTACATCCTAAATCAATTATCTATGCTGCTGGTTAGAGGTTTCTTTAAGCTGTTTTTCTCCTTTATCCATTTTGACTGTCTAATGGTGAAATAGTGGGGGTTTTGGAAACCCCCGCCTCATCCCCCTTTCCTAATCCACATTTATTTTCCCTTTCTTCTTTTCAAAATTGGGATTTACTGTGTCTATCCGTCAGGGACAGAACACAAGCCTCCAATGGTGGGAGTGACGAGCAGATTCAATGTTAAATCATTTTATGGAAGTCAGACAATTTCTCCTGCAATATAGACCTACTTTCCTTTTAGATAACAATATATTGACAAAAACATGACAAAGTAAAGTGTGTATATTCTTTTTTTATTTTTCTTCTTTACTTGTTGGGTCCTTGAATTATTATCCAAACATTTTGACTCGTTTTTATGGTTCACAAAGTCAAGTCTAATGAAAATGCTTGCCGTTTTTACCCAGTGGAATATGTATGCCTGCACAATATTTCTCCCATCATGCATTATTACAGCAGAAGGACATGCATATGAAAATAATGTGTGATGTATTCTAAACATTTGGGACAATAAGTAGCCAAATATCAGCTTGCTGTTGATCTGTTGCCTTGGTTCCCTTCCTTCTGTCAGATCTTAAAACTGCCCTGGTGGAGCGAGACGATTTCTCATCTGGGACCAGCAGCCAGAGCACCAAGCTCATCCACGGAGGAGTCCGATATCTACAGAAAGCCATCGTGAAATTAGATTACAAACAGGTAAATGCTTCATTTTTTCTCTGCAGCTGACACTTATCCGGTGAATTCCTGGTCCGTCTGGTCATATTGCTTTATTTACCCTCTGGATTCATTTTTCATTCGGAAGAAGTCTTGACATGCTCACTTTGAGTTAGTGCCTGTGATTTTTGAAGTTATTTCAAAGAATTCCTACAACTTGGAAAGAGAGAAGGAGTAACTAGTGCCCCTGTCATTATCAAGATGGGAATTAGGCTAATACAGGAAAAGTAATGGGAGGAATAAAGCATTTGGGTCTTCTTTTGTCAATGTATTGTTAAGAAGAGTCACCCAGGTTCAAACTCAAATGTCACAGTTTTCTGTTACATTTCAGAGGACTTGAAGAATCTCATTATTTTAGGCCTGTGTTTTCTTTGGAAGTCTTATTTTCCTATCTGTATGAACATGCTGAGGTCTTGGAGGTGAGCTGGAGAAGGGGCCAATTAGTGTGATTGCAGGAAACGTAACTGCAAAGTCAGCAGCAGTGCAGCAAAGTACAGGCTTCTCACCTACTCTACATGCCAGGGAGGAAACGGAAAGCAAACTAAGGCAATGCCATTCTGTATTTGTTTTGGGCCGGCAACTTTGGTCATCCATGACAACAGTAACTTTTACATGTTTCTACTAATAAACGATTAATCACCATTATACTATTTCAATCCCTGACCTAACAAGACATGACCCATTTATTTATATCTGTTGTTCTAAAGAAATACATTGACCTGATGTTATTTCACAGGACTCCACTAGCATAAATGTATTAAATGGTTATTTATTCACACTTCATGGTTTTATAAGCTACTCTGATAGCAGTCAGTGTATTTTAGTATTTTTTCTAAGGTTACCTCAGTACTATTGTAGTAGGCATTGAGAGAAAAAAAATATGACCAGTCTTCAGAAAGGGCTATGTGGATACGATTGAGCTTGTACTATGATTTTTTTTCCCTGGATATATTTTGATCTTCATGTCTCCTCCAGTATATGATGGTGAAGGAAGCACTACATTAGCATTCCAACCTCCTGGATATCGGCCCAATATGTCTGCACTTTTACCCATAAAGCTCCCCTATACAAGTAAGAACACCCTCCCATCTCAGCATCTTAGATCAATTTCACTACATACACCACCGAAAATACCACATGAAGCAGTAAACCTTTCCCTTGGTAAAAACATGAAGTTTTGAAGATGGAGATAAAGTTTATTGTCATTCAGCTGAACTTAAGAGAATCACCCGGGGCTGAGAGGTCCATCGTGGGTGAGGGTAAAATGGCTGATGGTCCACCGTTCCTGCTCACTATCTCACCCCGGCTCGCTGAGCCTTGTGTGAACTTAGGGGCTTGATTTGATTGGTGCTGCCTGGTATCATGAGCGTTAATTGCACATGACATTTAAGATCCTTCTCTGGTATTTAAAGGAGTGTACAGGTGTGCCTCATTACTGAAGGGTGTGGAAAATCTTGATTGGCTTCCAGTACTCTGCCATGTATTGTGTAAGTCATCATGCCAACACAGACCCTATATCCATCACACTCAGGAGTGCACATCTTACACCAACCTACCTTCCTAGTTCCATTGTAATCCATAAAGCTCATTATGTATTATTCATTGTTGATTTAGTGTGACGCAAAAATCCATGTACAGAGTGATACCTAATTGATTAATAGTAAATCATCTGAATTTGATGACATCATCAAGTGCCACTTTCTTATGACCTTTTGTAATGATCTTTTTGATTACAGAAAGTAGAAATGCGCCTTTTTCACATATGTAGTACCAGCCGGTTAGGCACCCAATCAGATTGAGCAAAAACATGCAAAACACCATGAGAGAGAATTCATAGCAAGCAGTTTACTGGAATGACATTCAGATGAACTGAAATGACATTCACTCTCATGGGATGGGTGAACAAAAACAACTAACTGAAAGCCACACCCCCAATAAGCCATGAATATGACCACATTGAGGCATATGTCTGTGTTTCTATAGCCATATGCACCATGCCACTGCCTACTTCATTTCTTCATTTAGCAATAATCCAGTGCCTTTATCACAGTCAGCATACGCACATTTTAGCTTTAATTAGCTTTAAAAATGTAAAATTTTCTCTCAGTCTCATGGCAAAATGTGTATGATAACATTAGATAACCTACAAAACTGCAATTCTCTTTGCCCCATGGCAAAATGTGTAGAATTTGAAGAACCCTTTTTGGTTCCAGGTACAACCCTTTTGGTTCCAGGTAGAACCCTTTTGGGTTCAGTGTCGAACCCTTTCCACAGAGGATTCTACATGGAATCCAAAAGTGTTCTACCTGGAACCAAAAAGGGTTATCCTATGGGGACAGTCGAAGAACCCTTTTGGAACCCTTTTTCTAAGAGTGTATGGTGATGGAGATAATGAATAACAGGTTAAAATGGTTTATTTCCCCTTTAATTGTACCTTTTCCACTGAATGTGAAAGGTGGTGGCAGCTTCCCTACTGCTGGGCAGGGATCAAGATGTCCGACCTGGTGGCTAGAGCCCAGTGCTTGAAGAGCAGCTATATCCTCAGCAAGACCAAGGCTCTGGAGCTCTTTCCTATGTTGAAGAGAGACAAACTTCTGGGCGCCATTGTCTACTATGCTGCAAACCATTTCACCTCAGTCGTCCAATCAGTCCTATGTGCAAAAAAAGGCCCTGCACCTTTAAGGTCCCCTTTTTCACTAAGAATCCGGTTTTGTAAGTGATATCTCTGTCAGGCTAACATATATGATATAGTCCCATATAGAGCATATTATATATTATTTTATCTTTATTATCATCTACCCTCCCTAATCTTTGGCCTTTTAGGTTCCCTCGTAGAAATAACCCTTTTCATGCACAGCAATGTAATTACTGGCCTGGCTATGTGAGCGGAAACAAATGAGAAATAACATGGTTTAAAGCAGAAAATAGCCAGTAGGCATTCCCTTGTTAGTTCCAACCAGTCCCAGGACCCATCTTTCTCCAGGCTATACGTGCCTCGTGTTGGCATCAGAAAAACAAAGCATATGTTGATTGTTAGCCAGGGTGTACATAGCATGTCCTGTTTACTCAAGGTCTCCTCTGTAGCCTCAAACTCCCAACTTGGTGTCTCCAGGCTATCTGTCAGACTTCATTTAACATTTGAGGATATGTGGATTCCCATGTACTGCAAAAAGGCAACATATTTCTAAGGGAATGTGGCTGCGATCTGAGCAGTGATCTGTCAACCTTACTCATTTAGCAGAAGTAAGTGGGAGAGGGGGCATTATGCTCAAGCTATTTATATTTGTTTTATAAGAACACTTTTCAATAGTTTTTTTTCAATGGCAAAATAGCTAATATGATTTTATATATTTTTTAAAACAAAAAGTTCTCTAAATATCAGATTGTTTTGGTAAAAGACTGAAAATTAAAAGCCACAAAGACTTTGATTGAAATATTATGTTGTATTGTATGTGTTAGGCTATACACTTTCCCCCTCAAGCTATCATTTAAAAAAAATCCATTATTCAATTGGGGGACAATTATGGGAATTACATTTTCAAAGCTGACCTTCCTTATTGGGGTTTGGTCTTTGATTGCTTCAGTCCATCTCCTCAGGATTCCTCAAGCCATCATATTCACGCAGTTTCAATATGTACACATGCCTTAGCCTTAGATTATGGAGTCATGACAAATATATACGATATAGTCAGAAATGACTAAATAGATTCTGGAACAACACATACACACGATGAGCTACAGATCAAAATATTCAAACTGAAATGGATCTATTTCAAATTTGATGCAGTGAATAGTACTATCCTATGCAATATTACAGTATAGCTGTGATAAGGTGATATATGACAATTATTACACTTCATCATTTTCATATGCATTTTTGGAGAAAATACAGTCTCTTTGTGTGTATTTATCTCTCCTCCCTTCATTGCCCTCCTCTCCTTTAGCCAGAGGAGTAATTCACAGAAGCGTCTGGGATAATAACTGCCCCCCCCCCCCCCGCTGTACCTGCAACAATTTAATTGGACAAGTCAGCCCAGCCAAGCATCTCTCTCTCATGACTGGGAGACATGAAATTCATTGTCATGATTGTCCCTGTCATTTTGCAGCATTTTGTCCAGTCGTGGAGTTCCTCTCACTCCACTGAGTTTTGTACCTCCAGGAGGCGCGGATTATAGCGGAGGAGGAGGTAGGCGCTTTAGGGGAGGGGGCTGGGCCTCCACTCAACTGGCTGCTCCTCAAGGGAGACATGACGCTCGCCTCCCTATGCTCACTATTGATGGCTTGTGCTTTAATTCTCCGATTTTTTTGTTTGATGTATTATCATTATAAGCATCCTTATTAGCAGATTATAAGAATATATTACCATTATTATTAGTATGCCATAGTAATAATCCCTTGTTACACAAGCTGATTTAAACTGGAATTAGATCACATTTAACATTGTGATAAATGTAGCTGTAATCAGATTATTTTAACATTGTGAATGTTGTAGCTGTAATCTGAGCGCTGCAAACGTGTGACAGGCAGCATAGCCAGGCACATAGCGGAGAGCTGTGAATCATGAGGTTAGAGGTCAGCAGGGGGCTCAACAATCATCCAGGATTAGACACACTGACTCTAGCCCCTAAGTATGTGATTTGCTGTGTACACCCACAGCACAGCGCACGTTAGCCAACCATACACTCTAATGGTCATATTCAGTCCACAGAGATGAGGAAGTGGATTCTATGGTCTTTCTAATACATCATGGCTGGGTGCATACTCTTGTATGTAATTCATTCTAAAATGTGGCCTTTAAATCTGCTGTTTTCTTGTGTTTTACTTTTTGTTTTCAATGTATTTATTTTTCTTAGTGTTGGAATGGCTCGGAGCATGCGGTAGCATTAACCAGCGGAGCCTACGAGTTACCTAGCCTCTAGTCGTTCAAACCACAAATAAATCAGGGCACAAAAGAACCTGCTCATTCCTGCAAAGTAGCAACCTTCTCTTCCCCTCAAGGCCAACAATGAGGACTTGAACCCCGCCTGGCAATAACAAATAGAAAGAAAGTCGCCCAAGACACCAACATTAAAAGTGATTAATCATCTCTATTCTCTTCTCTACTTTAAACCAAAGGATTTTCCAGCGATAAATCTTCAAAGATGTACATAAGAAACTCTTCCTAATGAAACCAGGCTTTGTTCATTTGTCACCTTTTAGACCCTTTCATTTAAATGACAAAAAGTATGACCTCCTGACTCTTGAATATAGATCTGGGTATATTCTCAAGCCAGAGAGGGATTAATCCATAAATCTTCATACCAGATTCCTCTCTTTATTAAAGGATTCTGAGGAGGCATGGTGATGTATTGGACAGCATGGCTACCAGGGACATTGCAAATTATTATTTGAAATTATCACTACCATTATCATTTCCCCGTTTTACACCCATTTTGAAAAGGAACAGTATTATTGATTGATTTTAAGTTGAGTCTATCCTCACTTGACCTAGTCCCCTGTGTATCCTAACTGAGCTGCCTATTAAATCTGAACAATGTGTATGAAGCACACCCATTATAGTGTTCTTTCATGTAACAAAATTAGTGTCATGCTTGCAGACATTGACGGCACACTTGCGGTCTCATGCATGTGGTGTGTATATAGAAATAGGCATGGGCTATCAAAGAACAGGTTAGTAAACTCCTAGCCCTCGACTTGGTGGGTTTAACACTTTGAGCCCAGCCCGCTGCTCTTCTTGTGGAGCCCCCCAGCCCAGTGCAGGGGAAGGGGGGTTGGAGAGGTCGGGGCCTGCGTACTCCACCACACATACAGGCCAAATGGCCACTGTGGCTTTAAGTGTGCTCCTTGTGTGGCCAGAGCAGCCATCCCACTGATACAAAGTGACAGGGACAGATGTGACATATCGGTTCCGACACACTTCCATACCACCAGTCACAGGCTGGGGGTGACTCACATCCTCTCCCTTGTTCCTGTCCCCCCGCTGCAGGACAACACAACAATGCTCGAATGAACCTCGCCATCGCCCTCACTGCTGCCAGGTATAGGGCTGCCATAGCCAATTACACTGAAGTGGTGCACCTACTGAAGAGGGCAGATCCTCAGATGGGCACGGAGAGGGTCTGTGGAGCGCGTTGCAGGGACGTGATCACAGGTAAAACTACAGCTACAAAGCTGCTGCTTCTTCCTCCCTCTCTGCTCCCTAGCACTCACCACGAGGCGCTAACGCTCAGAGCCTGCCTGTTAGGGACCCCTGTTAATCAGTGCTATTTTGCACATAGTCATAGCACATCTAATGTGGGGCTTTAATATTTTATAAGGGTTTTATGATGTAGAGGGCTCTTTCAGATCTGCTAGCAATGTAATACGGAATGAGCGTTCTCCAAATGGCCTTACTTACCTTTTAAATGTCATGCATAGGAGTGGCTTTGGAAGAATAAAGCTGTAAGGGGAACAGATGGGTTTCATGAGTAACCAAGATTTGAGGATCTCAATACATGACTGCCCCCTGATGTTTTGAAAGATAGAAGTGTGCTTTTCTTTCTTTCTTTCTGAAGAAAAAACGTCTCACTTTCTTTTATGAGAGAGAGACCTCAAGGAATGTGCTACTAAGAATACATTGACTCAGTATTTAGCTTGAATTCAGTTAATTGTATTCCTATTTGTTTTTACAATAATAATGTGTCAAGTGTTAGAATTATAAGCTGAAATTCTAATAAAATGTCATTTTTATGTCCGAGTAAAACATTTCTCTGCTTTCATTTTGACACTGTGACACGTCAAATTAGGAGGGTAGTCCATCATTCAAGTTGTCAAAACAGATCATTTAGTATCATCATGCTACCTTTGATATGGATTATAAAGGATTGTCAACATCAGGCAGCATATTAACAAACATTGACTGCATCCCAAATGGTACCCTTATCCATATATAGTGCACTACTTCTGATCAAAAGTACTTAACTAAATAGGGGAAAGGATGCCATTTGGGACACGTACATTTCCCTGTGCGCATTAAAAGCACTCCCTCACACACTGCCTCTTGGGCTGCACTTTGACACAAAGAGGCGAGAGGGAAATTAGGTGTGTCTGTTTCCTATTAATTACAATCCTCTGAAGTCTCCCATGGACACACGCGAGCCACTCTATTACGGAAGGGGTGACGGCTGATAAATTAATAATCCCGGTTGTCACTGGGTACAGATGAATGGCCCCTGATGATTGATGCTGTTTTCTTTCATAGGGCAGGAATTTGATGTCAGAGCCAAATGTGTTATCAATGCCACAGGACCTTTTACCAACGCACTGCGGAAAATGGATAATCAGAAGAACCCCAACATCTATAAGCCCAGTGCAGGGGTGCACATAGTCATCCCGGGCTATTACAGGTAACAAACGACACCCCCTTCTGTCTCTGTCACATCCCCTCCTGCATCACTAGCGCCTGCCTGATCAATTCATTAGCACCTTCGGCTGAGCCACGGAGACGGGGACAGCCAGGACAAAACATAGGGACTCTTTAAGATACAAGAAGCTCTTGCATGGATGGTTCAGAACAGGTACTTACTGCTCAGGGGCTCTGTTCAGGAGCATCAGGTCCTTTTGTGTACCTTCACACTTCCTGTTAGGTCGAAGAGCCCATTTCGATGAGTGAAATCAAGCAAACAGATGGCATTGTATGCCGTTTATCTCCAGATTCATTCAGATTTTTGAAGAGAGCTTTTGGCCTACTCAACCAGACTTTCCTGTGATGCTGTTGCAAATTGACTTTCTGATTGGATTCCTCCCTACTCAGTGCTGGTTTTCTTGTTGATGCTTGTTATTTGTGTTCGCTGGGGAACAAAGCTACCCCCCTTCCTACCACCTCTACCCCTCCCGTTTCCTGTATTAAATTGAGTCAGTACATGTGCATGTGTTTTGAACAGAACAATATGTGGGCTATGGTGTGGCTGGAACTATACGGGAGCCGCGGCGTAGCTGGAATTGAAACCAGCAGAATTAATCTCCTGGAAAGAGAGTTGACAGGAGCCTGATTATGGGGTGTCCCCCAGTCGGCCCTCTCACGCCCCCCAGCAGACCAAAGGTTAATGCAGTCTTCTTGTTTGCTTCCTCCCCTCTACCTCCACCACCACCCCCGTCCACCACACCCCTGCACCCTACCTTCAGTCCAGACAACATGTGGCTTCTGGACCCAGCCACCAGCGACGGACACGTCATCTTCTTCCTGCCCTGGGAGAAGATAACCATCACCGGAACCACGGACACTACCTCAGCCCCGATGTCAAAGGTGACTATGACATAGGCCTAGGATTGCAAAATTACAGTAATTTACCCCCCCAAAATTCCAGATGTCCTGGTTGGAGGATTCTAGATGTCCTGCTTATTTCTTCCTGATACCGGGAATCTTCCAGATTTCTGGAACACCTAGGATTTTGCAACCCTACACGCACCTGCTTATGGTTTCTCAGAGGGATTCACAGTGTAGGAATAGAACATCTCTATCGATATAATTATTATTTATAACTCTTTTTTATTTTTACAAACGTTTAATAATGCCACATGTTGGTTATCTATATATTATACAACGGGTGGGTCTAATCCTGAATGCTATTCCACAAGTTACCACCGGCTAAATCTAAGACGTTAAAATGATTATTTAATCTGTTCCATCTGACTGCGCAATCCACTGTCTCATCAGCCCAACCATGCAATTTATAAACTTGATCTCCACTATAAAAAGCATCTAGATATTATCTCACATTTCTTTTAGACTAACATTTAGCTTTCAACAGCGGAGATTTGTATAAACCTTGCTGTCTGTCTCTCCGACATTTGCAACATTGTTTCAATATTCAAATTCGATCTCCAGCTGTCCCATAGTAATGAACGTGTCGGGACGAGACAGACAGGCAGGCAGCATTTCTCAACCAGTCGAAATCATGAATCAGCTGGCATCATTATTATGGATATATACAAAGAAATATCAATTGCAAAAAGGTAAAACGAAACGAAGAGCAGCTAGTTTGCAGTCTTTCCAGGTTCAGTTTGATGTGATTGTGTTAGCTGTGTTGTTGGCTAGCTCCTCTGAACAACAGTGTCCTGACGAGAGAGCACATTTTCTTTGCCAGGCGAAATCGTGCCTCATTAGCTCATTGTTATGGATGTATCCAAATAAATGTCACTAGAAAACAGCTTAAACAAATGCAACTACTTTGTTGTTATTCTGGCTGCACTGTTTGACGTGAGTAAGTTAGCCGTAGTTGGCTAGCTAGCAAGCAAGGGATAAGAACGTTCCCAGTATGGCAATGGAACATATAGAACAAACTACTGGGTGGCGTCCATAGATACAGAACAAAAAGACTGAACGACTGGGTCACGTCTCTGGCAACCGAAACGATAGAACGAACGACCAGCCGGCTTGGGTAGCAACCCTAGATTTGTGTCATGGCTATATCTTGTGGAAGGATTAAATAGTATTAATAACGTTTTTAATGAAAATATGTCAATCATTATTTGAATATGTTGGTAACCCGTATAAAAGTGATAATGCCCTCGAAGCCGGTGTTTGGAGGATATATTGGCACAGTTTAACAACACCCGTGCCAATATATCCTCCAAACACTCGCTTCTCGGGCATTATCACTTAAATAACTTGATTAGCCTATATCTCCAGTGATATCAGAAGTCTGGATCATTTAAATCATATTCTATACATCATCATGCTAAATCTATAGCTTGGCAATGTCAAAACATGTTTCCTTCACAAGCCATGAATCACCAGTGTGCTCTACATTTACACTTCCGACATTATAGCCCTGACATTAGAATCATACCTAATTCATAAAATACATTTATGATAATAAATACACGTCCGACAATCTCACAGTATTTTTTTCCCTCTCTAGATTTGCAAATAGCTGATGGAGCAAGCAGCTGACTGATACAAATGGGCTAATGTGATGGCAGTGTAGCACAGTGTAGGACTTCCACCAGATATTAATTCATCAGGAGGGCACAGAGTACAGACAGATACAAATTCCTGCTTTAATTATGTATGGGACCTGCAGTCGAGAAACAGGAGACACCAACCAACACCACTTTGAGGATTTCTTATAGGAACTTTATGAAACCCTATTTGATTTCTTCCATGGTTATTTTGTTTCCTTCAGCTACAGTATAATGCTTTGCTGCCCTGTTGTTTCCCTAAACACTTAGGAACAAAATAGATTATCTGTTTTCTACTCCCCTATACTGTACCTCCACATGGGAGGTTTGTTAATGAATAAGTGAAAAATAACCAATATCGCATTAAATTATATTGTTTTCGATTTGCGATTTTTATTTGGGGCCTCTGATGGCTTTGCCGACTGACTGGTTTATCAAAACCCAGGGAGACTTTATTAAATGAAGGACTGGTGGGTATCTAAACAGAATGAAGTGCTATTGATTTTGGAGAAGTGGTCTAATTGTTTTCAGTGGACAAGGGGTTGTTGAGATTATTTGATTGATTAGCTTGATTCTAGTCTGCTTCCACATCATCTCTTGGCCAGCCAATCTAATTGCACAGTAATCCCAAAGCACTGCATTCTCCATCATTATTTTGAATTTATCATCATTTGCTATATCCAGCATAAGATTAGCCCAAAAGGCTTTTTTCACATTTCCTACACATTAGCTGCCCAGCTTTCCTTTACGTCTACCGAGACCTCGAGACAGTGGAGAGGTGGCACCTGTACAGTACTGTAGCTCTGTCTATATGGAGGAGGACTATGTGTCATGGTGGCTCAGGTCTCAGACCAGCGTCCGGGCGGCTCCAGGCTGCAGCCAGCGTGCTCTGAGCTCTGGACGGCCGGCCGGGCTGACATGTGGCGTATGTCTGGGCGAGACCCTGTCTCCCCAAGTCCTGTGGTCACAGTCGGAGCAGAAGGCCCTGCAGCCTGAGTAAGAAAAAACACAAGTGTGAAGTGATGGAGCGGGAGGCCATGAGGCAGCCGACTCCTCTTCTCCGTCACATCTCTCCGTCCTTGCCTGTGGACGCGCTGTGGCTCCAGACGGGGAGTCTCCAGTCATCCGAACAGCAGAGGAAAGGAGAGGTGGATCGTTCCAGGGGGGATTTGTCACATTGCGCGGCAGTGTCACCTCGGTGGAGACACAGTGGCCTGGAGTGGACAGGCAGTGTCTCCTCAGTCCTTCCCGTAAGGGAGTGGTCTCCATGGCTTCTCACAGTCACACCAACTCTGAGTGACACCCAGCAGACAGCTCCAGATCCCTACTGGCACCAGACCTGGGTTCAAATACTATTTGAAACCATTTAAAATATGTTAGCTGGGCATGATTGAGATTGCATGGCACAATAGAACCAATAGAATAGTCAAAAAGCTGCAAACGCCACCCATCTGGCTCTCCAGGCAGGCTAAAGCAATCGCTTCTAGTATTTTAAGGTTTCAAACAATATTTGAAACCAAGTCTAACTGTAACAGTTCTGTACCAGTAGCACACCACTGGCCTGCTGCTGCAGCTGAAGCACTGGACCAGCTTTGTTCTCCGACTGACTGACTGGACTCTCTGGCCTGGTGGAATGTTTCCACACCATTCCCTGATAATGACTCATCCCAACAAAAGACCCATCAGTTCAACTCATATGGTCTCTCATATTTAAAAATGGCACTCTTTTTCATATTGTATCCTTCACATCCCAGACAACCCACATTTCGGTGTGGAATAATATTTCCTTTGTTCACAGTCATATTTTTTGAAGAAGGGTAAATGTATATGTTTTCAGTGTGAGTTGAAAGACTTTGGGGTATGGACCAAAAAGTCTTACTGTATACCCACAAAGTTTAAGTCAGACTGAGCCGGTGAACTCTAATGCAGCCAGCAGGTCCCCCATGGTTAATACAGGCAGAGATGGAGACAGAGACTGCGTCCCAAATACCACCATATTCCCTATATAGTGCACTACTTTTGACCAGAGTTCTGTGGGCCCTGGTCTAAAGTAGTGTACTAAATAGGGAGTAAGATGCCATTTGGGATGCAGACAGAGATGTTGTTTATCATGCATAGATCTCCCTTTGCACCGCCGCTACAAATGTGCATTGTATTCATCTGCTCCCTTTTTACTGCCCATGTGAGGCCTTCAGCGCCAGAGCTACTCAGCTGTCATAAATGTTAAAAAAATGCCCTTTGATAACAACTTTGTCATTTTTTTTTCCCGAAATATCAACCAGCCCATTATAGTGGCATAATTTTTTTTTCAATCGATACACAACAGCGTATTAATATTTAATTATTTATATGGCACTGCGATATAAAGAGAGTAGATTTTGTCGGGGAGGAGCTGGAACTCATTTATTTTCTAGCAGTAGAGGAGTGAGGTGCTATTTAGGCTTTAGCTGGGGCTGTGATGTGGTGGAATAGAGAAAGAGCAAGGCCTCTAGATTGCAGTAGCAGCATGCAAGGATTTCACTAGCTATCCATCACTCTCATAGCCATCACTCTCATAGCCATCACTCTCATAGCCATCACTCTCATAGCCATCACTCTCATAGCCATCACTCTCATAGCCATCACTCTCATAGCCATCACTCTCATAGCTGTATCTCTCCTGCCGTGTGTAGCCTAACATGTGTGTGGGCTTGTATTACTATTCTTATGGGTATCGGAAATCCCCAAAAGTCACCCCAAGGATAGTAAAACAAGAAAAACTCTCCCTCGTGGGGATTTTCCACGTCCCCACGAGGACAAAGGCTATTTTAAGCTTAGGGGTTAGGTTTAGGGTTAGAATAAGAGGTAGGGTTAGGGAAAATAGGATTTTGAATGGAAATTAATTTTAGGTCCCCACAAGGATAGTAAAACATATGGTGAGTGTGTGTCACGTATGTCTGTGTGTGTCCGTGCATGCGAGTGGGTACGTGCATACGTGTGTGTCTGTCTGTGTGTGTGTGGTCTTACTGTCTGGTCTCTTTGTCCTGTGCAGTGAGGAGAGGAGATGTCTTGGCAGCCTGGAGTGGTATTTGTCCGCTGGTCACAGACCCCAACTCCAAGGACACTCCATCTGCAGGAATCATAAGTTACATAATCATATTGTCCACATCAGTGGCAGTGGACTGGTCACCATCGCTGGTTAGTCTGGACATTCAACCGTTTCAATGCTAATCATGCTATACATATCACTTACTCTGTGTGAGATAATATAGGCCTATACTTGAATTGCAGTCCACTGCGGATAGTGTGGTAATAACACCATATTTAAAACCCCTAGAGTCAATTGACGCACCGGTGTGTCAATCTAAGTCACGTAACAAAAAAATCCCCATCAAAATCTGTCAGTTTAAGCTAAAGATATGAAAAGGTGAAAGGTGGCAGAGCTAGAGCAGTGTTTGTCTGACCATGAGACATCCCGGTCTTCTCACGTCAACGTCTGTAGCATCCGAATGGTTTGGCCTATAAACTATTATGACCAAAGAGGAGATTCTCACCAACACGATGGTGTTCTCTGTTTTGCTCTACGACCCCCACACAATTCACGGGACTCGTCTGAAGGTAATCGGTAGTGGTTTAAAAAAACGAATGGAAGTATGAAGGTAGTTTTGTGCCAACCCCAAAAAAGGGTCAAATGTGTAAAGAAAATATATACACTGCTCAAAAAAATAAAGGGAACACTTAAACAACACAATGTAACTCCAAATCAATCACACTTCTGTGAAATCAAACTGTCCACTTAGGAAGCAACACTGATTGACAATACATTTCACATGGTGTTGTGCAAATGGAATAGACAACAGGTGGAAATTATAGGCAATTAGCAAGACACCCCCAATAAAGGACTGGTTTTGCAGGTGGTGACCACAGACCACTTCTCAGTTCCTATGCTTCCTGGCTGATGTTTTGGTCACTTTTGAATGCTGGCGGTGCTTTCACTCTAGTGGTAGCATGAGACGGAGTCTACAACCCACACAAGTGGCTCAGGTAGTGCAGCTCATCCAGGATGGCACATGAATGCGAGCTGTGGCAAGAAGGTCTGCTGTGTCTGTCAGCGTAGTGTCCAGAGCATGGAGGCACTACCAGGAGACAGGCCAGTACATCAGGAGGTGTGGAGGAGGCCGTAGGAGGGCAACAACCCAGCAGCAGGACTGCTACCTCCGCTTTTGTGCTAGGAGGAGCAGGAGGAGCACTGCCAGAGCCCTGCAAAATGACCTCCAGCACGGTCAGAAACAGACTCCATGAGGGTGGTATGAGGGCCTGACGAGTGCTTACAGCCCAACACCGTGCAGGACGTTTGGCATTTGCCAGAGAACACCAAGATTGGCAAATTCACCACTGGCGCCCTGTGCTCTTCACAGATGAAAGCAGGTTCACACTGAGCACGTGACAGAAGTGACAGAGTCTGGAGACGCCGTGGAGAACGTTCTGCTGCCTGCAACATCCTCCAGCATGACCAGTTTGGCGGTGGGTCAGTCATGGTGTGGGGTGGCATTTCTTTGGGGGGCCGCACAGCCCTCCATGTGCTCGCCAGAGGTAGCCTGACTGCCATTAGGTACCGAGATGAGATCCTCAGACCCCTTGTGAGACCATATGCTGGTGCGGTTGGCCCTGGGTTCCTCCTAATGCAAGACAATGATGGACCTCATGTGGCTGGAGTGTGTCAGCAGTTCCTGCAAGAGGAAGGCATTGATGCTATGGACTGGCCCGCCCGTTCCCCAGACCTGAATCCAATTGAGCACATCTGGGACATCATGTCTCGCTCCATCCACCAACGCCACGTTGCACCACAGACTGTCCAGGAGTTGGCGGATGCTTTAGTCCAGGTCTGGGAGGAGATCCCTCAGGAGACCATCCGCCACCTCATCAGGAGCATGCCCAGGCGTTGTAGGGACGTCATACAGGCACGTGGAGGCCACACACACTACTGAGCCCCATTTTGACTTGTTTTAAGGACATTACATCAAAGTTGGATCAGCCTGTAGTGTGGTTTTCCACTTTAATTTTGAGGGTGACTCCAAATCCAGACCTCCATGGGTTGATACATTTGATTTCCATTGATAATTTTTGTGTGATTTTGTTGTCAGCACATTCAGCTATGTAAAGAAAAAAGTATTTAATAAGATTATTTAATTCATTCAGATCTAGGATGTATTTTAGTGTTCCCTTAATTTTTTTGAGCAGTGTATATATATTTCCTGAGTTTTTTTTTTTACATCTCCTAGATATAACACTTCAAACCTTGTTTCTTATGATACATTTTTTGACTGTCCTTTTTGCCATTTATGAACGTGTTATTCAATGCATTTCTATGGGCTTTAGTAGTAAATGATTATACAAAATTCTTGCCACAAACAATGTTATGTATATGGGGCATACAACCATCTCAGCTCTGCAGAATTTGCTACAAAGAGACAGAATCATTAGATCACTTATTCTGGTATTGCCCCTATGTAGCTTGTTTCTGGTCACAGGTTCAGGAATGGTTAGAAAATCACAACATTTACAGTGCATTCGGAAAGCATTCACACCCGTTGACTTTTTCCACATTTTGTTACGTTACAGCCTTATTCTAAAATGGATTCAATTGTTTTTCCCCCTCATCTACACAAAATACCCCATAATGACAAAGCAAAAACAGGTTTTTAGATTTTTTTGCAAATGTATTAAAAATAAAAAATTGAAATATCACATTTACATAAGTATTCAGACCCTTTACTCAGTACTTTGTTGAAGCACCTTTGGCAGCGATTACAGCCTCAAGTCTTATTGGGTATGACGCTACAAGCTTGGCACACCTGTATTTGGGGAGTTTCTCCCATTCTTCTCTGCAGATCCTCTCAAGCTCTGTCAGGTTGGATGGGGAGCGTCACTGCACAGCTTTTTTCAGGTCTCTCCAGAGATGTTCGATCGGGTTCAAGTCCAGGCTCTGGCTGGGCAACTCGAGGACATTCAGAGACTTGTCCCGAAGCCATTCCTGCGTTGTCTTGGCTGTGTGCTTAGGGTCGTTGTCCTGTTGGAAGGTGAACCTTCGCCCCAGTCTGAGGAGCAGGTTTTCATCAAGGATCTCTCTGTACTTTGATGAAAAACATCCCCACAGCATGATGCTGCCACCACCATGCTTCACCGTAGGGATGGTGCCAGGTTTCCTCCAGAAGTGACGCTTGGCATTCAGGCCAAAGAGCTCAATCTTGGTTTCATCAGACCAGAGAATCTTGTTTCTCATGGTCTGAGAGTCCTTTAGGTGCCTTTTGGCAAACTCCAAGCGGGCTGTCATGTGCCTTTTACTGAGGAGTGGCTTCCGTCTGGCCACTCTACCATAAAGGCCTGATTGGTGGAATGCTGCAGAGATGGTTGTCCTTCTGGAAGGTTCTCCCATCTCAACAGAGGAACTCTGGAGCTCTGTCAGAGTGACCATCGGGTTCTTGGTCACCTCCCTGACCAAGGCCCTTCTGCCCCGTTTGCTCAGTTTGGCCTGGGGGCAGCTCTAGGAAGAGTCTTGGTAGTTCCAAACTTCTTCCATTTATGAATGATGGAGGCCACTGTGTTCTTGGGGACCTTCAATGCAGCAGACATTTTTTGGTACCCTTCCCGAGATCTGTGCCTCAGCACAATCCTGTCTCGGAGCTCTACGAACAATTCCTTCCACCTCAGGGCTTGGTTTTTGCTCTGACATGCACTGTCAACTGTGGGACTTACATAGACAGGTGTGTGCCTTTCCAAATCATGTCCAATCAATTGAATTTACCACAGGTGGACTCCAATCAAGTTGTAGAAACATCTGAAGGATAATCAATGGAGACAGGATGCACCTGAGCTCAACTTCGAATCTCATAGGGTCTGAATACCTATGTAAACAAGGTATCTTTTAATATTTAAAAAATGTTTTGCAAACATTTCTAGAAACCTGTTTTCGCTTTGTCATTATGGGTTATTGTGCGTAGATTGATGAGAAAATGTGTTTATTTAATCCATTTTGTGGAAACAGTCATGGGGTCTGAATACTTTCTGAATGCACTGCATATACAGTGGGGGAAAAAAGTATTTAGTCAGCCATCAATTGTGCAAGTTCTCCCGCTTAAAAAGACGAGAGAGGCCTGTAATTTTCATCATAGGTACACGTCAACTATGACAGACAAATTGAGATTTTTTTTCTCCAGAAAATCACATTGTAGGATTTTTTATGAATTTATTTGCAAATTATGGTGGAAAATAAGTATTTGGTCACCTACAAACAAGCAAGATTTCTGGCTCTCACAGACCTGTAACTTCTTCTTTAAGAGGCTCCTCTGTCCTCCACTCGTTACCTGTATTAATGGCACCTGTTTGAACTTGTTATCAGTATAAAAGACACCTGTCCACAACCTCAAACAGTCACACTCCAAACTCCACTATGGCCAAGACCAAAGAGCTGTCAAAGGACACCAGAAACAAAATTGTAGACCTGCACCAGGCTGGGAAGACTGAATCTGCAATAGGTAAGCAGCTTAGTTTGAAGAAATCAACTGTGGGAGCAGTTATTAGGAAATGGAAGACATACAAGACCACTAATAATCTCCCTCGATCTGGGGCTCCACGCAAGATCTCACCCCGTGGGGTCAAAATGATCACAAGAACGGTGAGCAAAAATCCCAGAACCACACGGGGGGACCTAGTGAATGACCTGCAGAGAGCTGGGACCAAAGTAACAAAGCCTACCATCAGTAACACACTACGCCGCCAGGGACTCAAATCCTGCAGTGCCAGACGTGTCCCCCTGCTTAAGCCAGTACATGTCCAGGCCCGTCTGAAGTTTGCTAGAGTGCATTTGGATGATCCAGAAGAGGATTGGGAGAATGTCATATGGTCAGATGAAACCAAAATAGAACTTTTTGGTAAAAACTCAACTCGTCGTGTTTGGAGGACAAAGAATGCTGAGTTGCATCCAAAGAACACCATACCTACTGTGAAGCATGGGGGTGGAAACATCATGCTTTGGGGCTGTTTTTCTGCAAAGGGACCAGGACGACTGATCCGTGTAAAGGAAAGAATGAATGGGGTCATGTATCGTGAGATTTTGAGTGAAAACCTCCTTCCATCAGCAAGGGCATTGAAGATGAAACGTGGCTGGGTCTTTCAGCATGACAATGATCCCAAACACACCGCCCGGGCAACGAAGGAGTGGCTTCGTAAGAAGCATTTCAAGGTCCTGGAGTGGCCTAGCCAGTCTCCAGATCTCAACCCCATAGAAAATCTTTGGAGGGAGTTGAAAGTCCGTGTTGCCCAGCGACAGCCCCAAAACATCACTGCTCTAGAGGAGATCTGCATGGAGGAATGGGCCAAAATACCAGCAACAGTGTGTGAAAACCTTGTGAAGACTTACAGAAAACGTTTGACCTGTGTCATTGCCAACAAAGGGTATATAACAAAGTATTGAGAAACTTTTGTTATTGACCAAATACTTATTTTCCACCATAATTTGTAAATAAATTCATAAAAAATCCTACAATGTGATTTTCTGGATTTCTTTTTCTTATTTTGTCTGTCATAGTTGACGTGTACCTATGATGAAATTACAGGCCTCTCTCATCTTTTTAAGTGGGAGAACTTGCACAATTGGTGGCAGACTAAATACTTTTCTCCCCCACTGTACTATACTTAGACTGAAAAACTATTAATTTTAAGTACACTTTTAATAAGTATGTTGAAGTGTAATGATAGTATATTTATAGTATACTTAAGATATATTAGAAAACTACATCTCATATTTGAAGTATATTATTTGTATTTGTTTTATATTTAAGTATACTTCAGCATACTTGTAATATATTAAAATACACTTTTTTGCCGCTTGGGCAAAAGGCTACTGACTGGGAGTGTACAGTCATAAGGTCTGAATGCTAGCTAACAAGATTTCATCTTAGAAAACACGCCATGGTCTCTGCCTAGAAAACTCCTCAGACTATTATTCAAGCCATTTTTGGAGGGAGAGCACAGCGCACGAACAAGGCAGAGAGAGAGAGGAGTTGGCAGCCCACAGGACCACTGGGCACTGGGGCTATATGTGCGTGCATTTCCACCTCTCAAAACGTAGGCTACTTCTAATAAAATTAACAAAGCACTCGCTAGTTTAGCTAGCTAGCTAGCTACTGTAATGAATAGCTAGATGCAGATATGTTGATTTCAGAAACTGTGAAAATCAAATGTGCCGTTTAAATGATTGAAGGGCCGGGTGCCGCTTGTAATAGACTTGAGCTCCCTCGTCTCTAGACTACTGTATTGTGGTCGCAGTATTGACAACATAAATGCTATGGTCATTTCAATCTATCAATAACTAGTTCAAAAAGAGGTAGTCCACCTTTGGCTGCCTGTCGTGTTCCAGTAGGCCTAAATGAGTTTATGATGAATTTTTAAACTGTGATTATTATCCAACAAAGTAGATAAGCTTATCCACCAATTTAGCTCCCGACTGTGCATACATGCATTGCATGATCAATGTTGCAAATGTGAAGCACAAGCCATTGATCATACAGGCATGTCACATATGTGGATGCTCATAATAGCGATGTATTTTTATTTCTAGAATCAGAAACCTATGTGAATGAATAGGCAATTCCATCTTAAATTCTGGTATTAGGCAATGTCCTATCGATTTCATGAAAAATATTCATCATTTTTCTGGATATTTCTATGGCCTCTGCTATAGTAATATGCTGCAGTTGATTTACTGGTTCCCAGAGTGACGTCCAAGTCCATTGTTTCAGAACGCCAAACGTCCAGAACATTCAACTGTTGGTTTAAAATTCATATTGTATATTTTTTTTGTGATCAAATGTTAATAAATATACGGAATAACAATAATATGGTGCCTGGTGAAGGGTTTCCTTCTCCCTGACCCCTTGTTTCAGATACAACCTTTAACACAAGTCTATTACAGGTAGTGTGGTAATAACACAATATTAACACAAGTCTATTACAGGTAGAGTGGTAATAACACAATATTAACACAAGTCTATTACAGGTAGTGTGGTAATAATACCATTGGAATCCTTGTCTAGGTGGGAAATGGACAACATATCGCTCCATGGTGGAGGAGACCCTGGATGCTGCAGTCAAGGCCCATAACCTTTCTGCTGGCCCCAGTAAGACAGTGGGGCTGATGCTAGAGGGAGCTAAAGACTGGAGTCCTACCATGTACAGGACTACGGGATGAAGGTGGAGGTGGACACAACAACTAGTAGCTGCATGGTTGCAAAATCTTCCTGTATGGAAGATGCCCGATATCAGGAAGGAATAAGCAGAAAATCCAGAATCCTACAACCAAGATTTCTGGAAAACCTGGGAATTTTGCTTACCGTAATTGGCAACCTTAAGTAGTTGAAATGATTAATTGAGGTGCCAACTTTAAAGTACGGTCTGACATAATTGTATGACATCAATATGTAGCACTATACTAATGAATAGTCAGGCCCATTTGTAAAGCTAAATTGCATGGCTCCCTAATATATACATGAGTCCAGACAATCCCAGAAGCTGGTGTCAAATGAAAATGATGCCATCAGTACCCTAACATCCTAATGATGAGCTACATGTGTTAATCTTGCCCAATGAGTGAATTAAACAGTGGTGCTTTCAGCACAGTGGATTAGAAGTGCTAACAGTGCAGCTTGCGCTCTCTCTGTCACTGCATCACTCTGGCTCTGTACACCTGACAATACACTCACATCTGGACAGTCCAGGCCATGTTAGACTTCAAATGAACTGTACAATGACCTGCAAATGACAAGCCGAGAGAGTTGCAGCCCCCTGTGACTTAGTGTGAATGAGTTTTAACCCTTCGTTAGCGAGGAAGAGGGGAGAAAGCATCATCTATGATCCTGATGTTGCCAGAATGTTTAAAAAGGTCAATATGCTGATATTTTTTCGCAGCGTGTGACCTTTAGTTAAAAAGTAGCAAAACCGGTTGAATTGAAATAACTTCTTCTTTGTTTAGTTCTGGCACATAATGTATCATAGTCAAAGCATGCTGTCTCCTCTGCAGCCATCTCCACCATGAGTGACTCGACTGTTAATACATCGTATTGATCTAATATCAAAAGGTGCTATTTAAATACAACAGATTTCCCAGGGACCATTGGCCCATTCTGTTTGGATTTGAACTGAATTGCAAATGTGTCTGTGGTGTCCAGGTGGCCCAACATCTGGCCTCTACTAGGCTTAGCGGAGTTGCCAACAACCGGATGCAGCCGGTTTTCAGGGATACAGCTAATTCAACCTAGCTTCCTTTTCAGCTGAAAACCGGATGTAGGAACTCCGCTCAGGCGATTTCTTTTACGCCTGCTATGTTAGGTTAGGCCTCTACCTACAAAGGGAGGGCCTACGAGGTCGCCAAAATGGCCCATGTCACTGGCAAGGGATGGCCCATCTTGGGCAAGCACCTTCTATCTGAATTCCTATACATTGAGAGTGAGGTTTATATGTATATCATATCTAGGGTTGCATAATCCCGGTAACTTTCCCAAAATTTCCATCCAGGTTTTCTGGAAAACCTGGGAATTTAGGAAACATTACCAGAGTTAACTTCAAATCAACAGAGCAGAACAGTGAATGACCAGAGGTGCATTAAGAACATGTATGGACTAAGCAATATATTTTTGTTAGCTGCATGTGTGACATAACTCCACCAGTCCTATTTAGGATATAATTTACAAAGATTACTTTTTTTTAGGGAATGTTACTGGAATTTTGCAACCCTATCTCACAGACAACACTCCACTCAAACCACCACATCTTTCCTTCTAAACCCCTTCTTACAATTTACTGTACAATTGATATGTAAAAAAAAAAAATAATCCTATTGACTGGTGCCATTCCCAGTATCTCTCTCCCATTCAGTCACTGATATTCCCGCTCATATTCCCGCACATGCATTTGATCAACCTCACATTAACCCGGATACGTTTGATCTTTAAAAGGCCATAAATTGGCTTTGGTCATTACCATAGGTTAATTACTGAGATTTGTTCTGTGCTGTTACTACATTCACACTGTAATCATATGCATCTAACAAAAGCCATTCACTACTTGGGTATCCACAAAATAGGTATTGTTTTGATATTTCTATTCCAGTCTAGGTTTTGTTTGTATCAGGCTATTAATAGAGAAATACCTAACTAGAGCTTGGATACTGTTTGATTCTCATGGATTCAGATTGGGCCTCACCCTTCCTCTAATTCTACTCCTACAGTAGGACCACTGAACCTTTAGCCCAGTTGTGGAGTGATTGTTGTCTGCATTCCTTAGAGCACCTTCACCAATCCATGACCAAGTCAAACAAAAAGCCAACCGGTATTGAATGTGAAAGTATTAATTCACCACTATGGATAACTGACCCGTTTTTACTGTAATTATGGATTCAGGTGTAGCTACTAGCTACAGTATTCGTGGTAGATTTCAGGCTACCTGTTTATATGTGAGTGTCTGAGTGTCTGCTATGTGATGAATGTGTGCTAATATGTGTCAGTAGTGCTGGTGCTGGTTCCCTTGTAACTAAAGTGTAAATAAAGCCTGAAATTATATGAGGAAAAAAAAGACCAGCTAAGGAGCCAATAGCCACTCAACACTTAATTTCTTCTGTCAACAGGTATATGAAAAGGTTCCACAAGTTTCACAAAGAAAATAAGTGCTTCGTCACAACACTGTGGATGTTCAGCGGGTATTAGAGGTAAAGAACGATCCTCATTTTGTGTTTCCCTTTGTTCTCTCCTCTGGTGTGTGTGTGTGTTTAGTAGTGGGCTGCCATGCAGCGCTGCTCTGACAATCCTCTTTTAGCTCAGTAACCATGATACTCCGTCTCTCAGTCACACGATAGCAGCGCTCCCTCCGACTGATCTCAGACATGAGGAGCAGGTGGGCTAACTATGAGTATTAGTTGACATAGTACTGTCAAATGATGTTTGAAGTATAATTCAGGCCCTTTAACGTAAGGTAATGGTCGTTGTCCCCTGTATCTCAGTTGGTAGAGCATGGCGCTTGCAACGCCAGGGTTGTGGGTTCGTTTCCCACGGGGGGCCAGTATGAAAAATGTATGCACTCACTAACTGTAAGTCACTCTGGATAAGAGCGTCTACTAAATGACTAAAATGTAAATGTAAAATATGCAATGGAATGTGCCATTGTACACATTGGACCCAAAACAACTTTCAAATTGAATAAAAAACTATAGAATGGTGATAATAAAAACAAATCCATTTCATTTTGTTGATATGGCAGCATTTGCCATGCACAAGTGAATTATCAGATGTTGATTATCATTGATTGCCGTTGTGGTAGTAGTAGTAGCTCCTGCAGTTTGAACGGCATGTAGTGCAAAACATTCAAGTAGTGTTTGGTTTGAAACCCACTGGGGTATAACTATAGAGTATATAATGTGGACCCCTGTTGTTAATCCCAACCTATTCACATCCATTCCATTGAAAGTGTATGGATTAACTGTACACAAAGATTCATCTGGCGACAGGCCTCTGTAAGAGACCACTCTTCTCTCTACTAATTGAGAAGTAGGTTGGCTGTGGGGGTTGTGTGGGAGTTTCTGTCAACACAATATCTAAATTAAATGTGTTTCATTGCTAGGGAGCAAATACTGGGGTGACATATTCATAAGAAGCCTCATCTCAGATATGATATGAATATACTGGATGTGTGTCACTCGGAATATTACTGTAGCTGAAGTGACTTGATGAGACCATGGTTGCGTCCCAAATGGCACCCTATTCAGCCCCATTGGCCTTGGTCAAAAGTAGTGCACTATAAAGGGAAAAGGGTGCCATTTGGGATGCAAACCGATGTGGTTCATAGCTCTGGTGTTTGAGATGGAGACACAGCAACTGCACCAGTTTACTGATGTCGGTTCTAAACTATGTTTCAGAGTATCAATAAATACATAGATGCAGACACACTCCATGAAATTCGCAATGAAGTTGACCTCAACAAATTCTTGCAGGTACAGTATATGAATTTTGTCAGATTATAATCATTTCTGTGTTGGGTGTTTTGTGTTAAAAATCTCTTAAATCCCAAATCCCTGCAACTAATACATTTTTTTTGGTCTCTATATATATTTTCTCTCTATCCCAAAAGATGTCCACTCTAAAAAACAATATATATTGAGGTTTTCTATAGTGTATAATAGTTCATGGTTTGAATAGATGTGTGTGCCTGCATGCGCGCGTCCATGTGTGTGTGCGTAAGTGCGTGCATGTATACGTGTATACGTGTGTGTCTGTTCGAGAGAGAGTGAAGTGCACACACACACACACACACACGGATGTGCTCCCTCCCTATTCTCTCCTCTCCTCTTGACAATGCCAGGCTTCTCCTGCTCGGTGACAATGATGAATGCAGAACATGAGACACATTAATGCAGGGGATTCTGGTCAATGTCAGCCCTTTCTTCACTGTGTCAAGTTAAACAAACAAGATCAAGGCAAAGGGAATGGTAATTGTCCCTCAAGAGATAAGAGATGAGCTGTGAAGGCCAGTTATGGGGATCCTCCTCCTATGTTAGTCCTAAACATGGTCAGTCTTCCTCTGCCACTAGGGTCTGGGATGGAAAGTTCACTTACCACCGCTGAGGACCCTGCTCTTAGAAACAATGTTCCGTATTCACAAAGTGTCTCAGAGTAGGAGTGCTAGTCTAGGATCAACTTCCCTCTGTCCATGTCATCTTATTCATTATGATTTAAAGGCTAAACTGATCCTAGATCAGCACTCCTACTCTTACACACTTAGACCCCGATTCAGATTTAGGAAATCTATTCCTTTTTATGTGTTTTGATTTAAGCACTTCTCAGTAGTTGGCATTCAGACTTACCGTATGCAGGTGCATAACAGGCATTGCAGCTGTGGCTCCCTTGTGCGCACTGAATACATTTAATTAAACCGCTGTAAACTGATATTCATTCAGTAGGGTTTTCAGTACATTTATCTAACGCCATCCCTTTAAATACCGTGTACCTTTAATTATAATTTTCTCGACAGACTGAAAGAAAGCCATCTAAATACACGCGTATTCGTCTCCTTTTCAGCACCAATTGGTAAATTTAAATATTCTGATTTTGTAGATTATTTAGGGTTAGGAAAGTATGTATGAATCATACATAAACAGGGTTGGAGAGCCTTTACGCATTAAATATATTGGTGAACTAAAAATACAATGTTTGCCAAAAGTTGCCATATTCAATTGTTCAATCCATGAAATATTGGAAGGTGAGAAATGTGTACAAAATGGCTTGAACAAAATCCTATAAATCTACCCTAATCCTCACTAATTATTGAACTGTGATGACAATGGTCCAGTTGTCGTGAACCGTGTGCCAGGCTCAACGTTGAAATTGCTATGTATTGTCTACGTTCCACAATGATTCAAATAGGCTACATGTCAAAAATTATTGCACAACTTGTAATACATTAGCCTAATATGATCCACTATTGTAACTCTGTGTTGTTGTTTTTATCGCACTGCTTTGCTTTATCTTGGCCAGGTCGCAGTTGTAAATGAGAACTTGTTCTCAACTGGCTTACCTGGTTAAATAAAGGTTAAATAAAAAATTTAAAAATTGCTAGCGACACTAACTAACTAATGGAATGATGCAAAATGTAGACCACAAATTGAAAGAAACTAACAGTCAATGCATTAAAGTGAGAGTTGTTATGAATGTGGGTATTTCTGACAATGGTTTAAAAAACTTTTTTTTTTAAAGTCACTGCATATAATTAAAACCTTCTAGAGTGCATAAATCAACGTGGTAGGTTCGGCGCTACTTTCAGTGCCCACGAGTTTCCATAGGCTACAGCCTTGGCTTGGGTCTCCAAATTTCAGCCCCACAAATGATGAAGCCATAGGCTTACAATTACAATTCTGAAGAACGACACAGCTATTTACTGTATACTTCACTGTGGAAAAGAGGCCGAAATACCTGTCATGTTGACATGCTTTTCAGTTTGCTGAAATATTTGTCTCCAGCGATCATAGAATAGATCTAAAACAATTGTCATTTATATTTACAATCCCCTTATCCAAACGGATTACTGATTTACCTAGCTCTTATCAATAGCTTATCAATAGTCAATTTATAAATTACAGTGCATAGAGATTAGGGTTATATTTCATCGGAAAAGTCTGTTTTTCCACTTGGAACCTACAGGTTGCTCGACATTATTCATCGTTTCCTCACGCTTAAAGTTGGTGTAATTATGAGGGCATTAAGTCAAGGTCAGAATACGGCGCATCTGTAGCCACACCTCCATTTCTTTGATCTCAACCCCAAACCAGTACTTTGCTGATTTTGGCTTTTTCACGTGTAAGTTCAAGGTCAGAATACAGATAGAGAGAAAAGTGCATAAAAAGGGAATGAAGTTCCATTCGCACATGCGTAACTCGGATCTGAATTTCCCCCTTAATGAATACAGGCCAATGTTCATATTGCTCTTAGAAAAGGGGTTTGTCTCATACCAGAGATAGGGAAGCATTTGCATGTTCTCTATACATCACATTGACTTTGCTCTGTGTATTAAGGAGGATTTCATTTGAGGTTGAGGTGGCATGACTTGTCGGAGCCCTTTGTTCCATGTGTCAGACGTGTGAACTTTTCGTGACGTCTTAAGATCATATGAACTCTCTGCTGAAACTAATTAGGAGAAAGAATGGAAATCTTTACATTAGCCTGTTATACTAAATATGAAACTCATCAATGCCATCAATGGATGTTCATTTAGTAAGGATCATGCTGTGTGCTTGGAATCAAAGAAAATAAAACTCTTTAGAAGGAGATACCCGTATTCATAAATCAGTGCTGATTTAGGATCAGTTTGGCCTTTTCGATCACAATGAATACGATTATATGGACAGGGGGATCAGCCTTCCTCCTCAGACGCTTGATACATACAGCCCCTGGGCCAAATGATTTGTACTGTTTATTGGCTCCAAGAACCTAGTTTGATCTTCATTAGTGTACTTTTTTTGTGGAAGAACCATTTATTTCCTGGTTTTCTAGTGTTGGATTGGAGTCCAGGCTGAAGGTTCTGGATATGGTGGTATTATGGGTAGGCATGGTCTTCCTCACTTAAGGCATGAGCTGACTTACAATTACAACCAGGATGGCCGGCGAGCTGAACATGTTCTAGCATGATAATGACTCAGAGCGTCTCTCTCTCTCTCACACACACACACACACACACACACCCTAGACCACTCATACTCTAAGATGCTTGATACACATAGCCACACTCCAGCCTCGTCACCACATCTGTATGTGCTTTAAAGAACCCCTCTGACATGTATGTTGCCGTGCCATACATGTCAGATCATATTATATCATAAGTGTAATGTATGATATGACAACGGAAGTCCGAAGAGTTGGCTAAAGCACATATTGTATAGCAGTATACAGACCTGGGGACCAGGGTGGCCTGCATAACCCAAAGACACTGAACCCCTTCCATTGCAGTTTCTCTGCTGATACACACATGTACTTGATGCGTCGCCTTGAATCTTACAAACTTGCTTCGGTTATGCTTGATAGTTATTTTAATTATTTATTGAGATATGAAATTATTTAATTTATTTCAATGTATTGATTTATTTTAGTATTTAGACATCGTTTGTGAATGTTTTCTAATGTATGCTTTTACTGTTATTTTTAACATTCTCCAAGGGCACACAACTGAATGTTGGATACAATGCAAAGTAATGTGCAACGTATGTTGACGACTTAGTTTTGTTGTGTAGCGTACTACCGTGCCTTTTTATACATTTTAGATACTGAAAATCAAAAAGGTAGGCAATTATACAAATAGTGTATGCTGGATATTGTAATTTTGGACCGCACTTTCATCAAATTCTATGGTTTACATTATGTAATGTAAGTGTTCAATTCAATGCAAGGCTTAATTGGAAAATGATAGCATTTTACTGCCATTTACATCTATATTTTATCCCTTCAAATGGACTCTAAATGCTAGATTTGTATTATATTAATTTAGTCGACATCATATCTGAAACAAATAAACAGTAAGCATGTTTAAATATTCCACAGTAGGTAGATGTGATTGTTTCCTGGAAACGTTATTGTCTTGCATGATTTTATTATGCTGAATGGGATTAAGTGTTGTATTTGATGCTGGCTTTTAATTTCTGTATCTGTCTGTGCACTTGGTGTTTTTATGACTTAATTTATTACTTGTGGTTTGTCTGGTAAGCCACTTGCATTTATAGAGTAATAAGGGAATGTATTTAATGTGCCTTGCTTTCACATCCAGTGCGAATTGAGAGCATGAATCAACAGAGCTGATTAAACCATACTCTCCCTGGCTTTTAAGCGTGCTTAATTTCACAGTAACTATAAATAAAGCAATTATTTTCTCATGCACACTGTTAAAGTAAAGATTTCATGTGTTTGCCACTAGTACGACAATTGTTTATGAGGGCAGTTTCAAAGAGTTACATCTCTAACTGTCAATTCTTAATTAATCCACTTTGAAAGTTGACTAGAGAGCATGAGACCAATTCACTGAGACCATGGTTGTTGTTCTTTTCATTGGTATTAATAAAGCTCACGTTATTAGGGAATTGTTTTTATAATACATTGATGGGAAATGTAAGGGTTAAATGTAGGGAGTTATAATACATACTTCTGTTGGGCTTTAATCTACAGATTGTTTCTCACCAGCCATGCGGGTATTATGCAATGCTAACTCCTCAAAAGCACGACAACAGTGATATTCTCAAGACATAGTATGTGGGAGGGCTTATCCATTCCTCTACTGCCAACTCCAGCACATGAGGATACTTGATGTATGAATTGGATTTACTCTTTTATTCGGATGGTTGGACGGTCAATTGTTGTACTTATGCAGTTGGGTGACGTTTTGTCTTCCTTGTGACATTAGCAATGGAATATAAATTGAGTTGCTGAAGGAAGCGACTGCTTTCAGCAATAAGTATTCATTTGAATAAATGATGCTGGTAAATTAACCAGTATCGAACTGCAACAGTTGTATTTCTTTTTTGTGAACAATTGTTTTTATTGAGTCACTTTATCAGTACAATCAATGAGAATAAAAATTAATAATCTTATGTCTGTATTTCTTACAATATGTTCTGTATTCCCTCATTCTAACAGAAACATGTATCTGTTTCAACAGGAACAGGAGTGTCTCCTCCACTATATTTGTGTATACATTGTGGTCCAGTGACTGATTCTAATGTGGCCAGCTAACAAGAATATTGATCAAGCTATCTGGCGAGACAAACATAGCTTGTGTAGTGCCAGTTAGATAACTCAGTGAGAGAGGGAATTGTATTTATTTTACCTTTATTCAACTAGGCAAGTCAGCGAAGAACAAATTCTTATTTACAATGACGGCCTATACCGGCCAAACCCAGACAACGCTGTGCCAATTGTGCACCGCCCTTTGGGACTCCCAATCACGGCCGGTTGTGATACAGCCTGGAATCGAACCAGGAGTTCTGTAGTGACGCCTCAAGCACCACTCGGGAGCCCAATGGTCATCGAGGAGATCTTTCTCTCATAAAAAACATAAAAAAGGTCAAATTAATGTCCATACATACAGTAGTTTTGCAAAATCCGGTAACTTTCCCAAATTTCTAAGGTTTTTTAGAAATCCTGGCTGGAAGATTCCCAGAATCCGGAGGGAATAAGCAAGAAATCTGAAATTCTCCGAACAGGATTTCAGGAAAACCTGCCTTTGTTATAGGATTCCAATTTTTTAAAATCCAATCGAAAATCCAAATCAGATTTTGGAAACTCTTCTATAGGATTTTATCCTATAGGAGTCCAATAGGACTGGTTCCAAAATCTGATAGGATTTTTCTAATTGAATTCTTGTATTGGAATCCCATAGGATTCTATGATTCAATATTATAGGATAGAATCTCATAGGAATCCAATTGTGCATAAGAGCATTTTTTAACTCTGTAAATGTTTAAACTAGTGAGAAATATGTACACTATCATCCCAAAATGTGTACGTTGATTTATTTGTACATATTTTATTTTATATTGCGCTAATTTCCTGTATGTGGACAGAATGTGTTACTACATTACACAACCCCACGTTTTGACCATATCGAATTGAGGGTAATTACACATCCTTTTTACCTCAGATTAGTGGTGCTAGTACAAACACAAAATCGATTGCTTAAAACAGATCAATATCATTGGTTTTGTACCATTGATTTTGTCATACACGCTGGCAGTCTTAGGACTTTTATTTCTACTATTCTATTATAATTTTCAAACTCAAATGGCAGGGAAAATTCAGGGTGCTCTCTATATAAAAGTCACTGGCCACACACCTATACATAGATTTAAGAGTCTAACTGTAACTCAAATAACAGCCAACCCTTGTCACTGTTGATATTCTATGGCGGGTTGTGATTAGTTGATTCTAGAATTTAGATGACTGTCTTCAGCAAATTCTCTTCTAACCAGTGATATGAGAATTATTCTCACCTTCAGTGTGGCCCTTGAATAGTTTAGTTTAAACAGTACATACACCCCAAACATTTGTCCGCCACTCTATGGATTTCAAATTGATATCGATATGAGTGATTAACAAAACAGTGTTGCATTTACCTTTCCGTTTTTTCAACCCCCAAATCAAAATGCATCACTCCAAAATGTAGCTGGTTGTCTTCAGCAGGTTGCCCTCTAACGAGTGATAAACAATATTTCCAATTTCCATGTGGTTTTTGAGTTGTGTTAGTTTCAACAGCGCATACAACCTGATTTCCCACCTAATCAATATGAGTGATTAATTGCCACTTGTCAAAAGAACAGGGTTTTTGGTGCTTATGCAATTCATAAGGTGCTTGTTTAAGTAGTAATATGATTTCTATGGTGGCACATGTATGTGTAGGTAGTTTTTATGTTTATGTTTTCAATATATCCCAAACTATCAATTGATTATTGATTTGGACATTTCAAAACTGTGTTTTGACAGTGGGCTATTTATCAAAGGTTATTGTCAACGGGAAGCAGCAACAGCATCATTTTTTAACTTATATTTTAGGAATATAAATGGAACTTTCAACATTCATTTCCAATAATATTCTACTTAATTAGGTAAAACTGCTGAATGAGTCCAAAAATGTGATGTGATTTATTTTGATGATCATCATGAAAACTAGGTTGACTTGCCTATAATAAGGCACATACACCGAGTGTACAAAACATTAGGAACACCTGCTCTTTCCATTACATAGACTGACCAGGTGAATCCAGTTGAAAGCTATGATCCCTTATTGATGTCACTGGAAAGAGCAGGTGTTCAAAGAAGGATTTTTAAGCCGTGAGACAATTGAAACATGGATTGTGTATCTGTGCCATTCAGAGGGTGAATGGGCAAGACAAAACATTTAAGTGCCTTTGAACGGGGTATGGTAGCAGGTGCTAGGCGCACCGGTTTGAGTGTGTCAAGAACTGCAATGCTGCTGGGTTTTTCACGCTTAACAGTTCCCCGTGTTTATCAAGAATGGTCCACCACCTAAAGGACAGCCAGCCAACTTGACACAACTGTGGGAAGCATTGGAGTCAACATGGGCCAGCATCCCTGTGGAACGCTTTCGACACCTTGTAGAGTCCATGCCCCGATGAATTGAGGATGTTCTGAGGGCAAAAGGGGGTGCAACTCAATATTAGGAAGATGTTCCTAATGTTTTGTATACTCAGTGTATATTTAGCAATAACAAACATAATAACCCTTCTCATCTGCTGTATTAATGCAGTGACTCAAAAACGGCTACAAATGGCTACAACTTAGCTAGCTAGCTAGTCAGTTGACATGCAAAGTGTGGCTAACAGTAGTTTCTTAGCTAGCATAAAAACGAGTGCATAAAATGCTGTGCAATTATGAAAATATGACTAAAACATTGACAACTTCGTCAGGAAACAAATACTGTACTCACAGTTCTTGCATTCACGCACAGTGAAAGATAAAACAGTTAGAATAATAATGTTAGAAAACCTGAGATTCTCTGCACAGCCACAGCCTGGTGGTGAGCTGAGTGAGGCTAATTAACACTGCGAGCTCATGCATGTCATCAGTCACTCACAGGCTTTCTTACAGGTGAATAAAACAGAAATTAATGTATAACTGTTGTTTTTCCGATCAACGAAAATGTTTTAATTAATGTTGTAGTATTGTACTGGAACTAATGACAACAAACTGTAATTTAATGGGTTCAATTAAGAAAAACAGTTCCAATAGGATTGTTATAGAGGTGATACAAAATCCTATAGAATTGCGAGAATCATATAGGGTCCAATAGGAATACTTTTGATTTCCACTAGGGAAAAAAAGTAGTCCAATTGCATTCCAATAGGATTCTGATAGAGGGGAATACAAAATCCTATAAGATTCTAATAGAATAATCACTAATCCTATAGGATTATTTGACTAGGGTGTGAATTTTGGGAAAGTTACCAGCATTTTGCAAGCAGTCTTCCAACATTATAGTCATAAAGTGCCAATACCTAAATGCCCATAGACATGCAGAATACCACAGGTATTGAATACCATCCACTTAACGCAATGACCTCCTCATGCGGTCTAACTGATACCTTCCAAGAACATCTTATTCTCCACTGTGTACACATACAGTGGGGGAAAAAAGTGTTTAGTCAGCCACCAATTGTGCAAGTTCTCCCACTTAAAAAGATGAGAGAGGCCTGTAATTTTCATCATAGGTACACGTCAACTATGACAGACAAATTGAGATTTTTTTTCTCCAGAAAATCACATTGTAGGATTTTTAATGAATTTATTTGCAAATTATGGTGGAAAATAAGTATTTGGTCACCTACAAACAAGCAAGATTTATGGCTCTCACAGACCTGTAACTTCTTCTTTAAGAGGCTCCTCTGTCCTCCACTCGTTACCTGTATTAATGGCACCTGTTTGAACTTGTTATCAGTATAAAAGACACCTGTCCACAACCTCAAACAGTCACACTCCAAACTCCACTATGGCCAAGACCAAAGAGCTGTCAAAGGACACCAGAAACAAAATTGTAGACCTGCACCAGGCTGGGAAGACTGAATCTGCAACAGGTAAGCAGCTTGTTTTGAAGAAATCAACTGTGGGAGCAATTATTAGGAAATGGAAGACATACAAGACCACTGATAATCTCCCTCGATCTGGGGCTCCACGCAAGATCTCACCCTGTGGGGTCAAAATGATCACAAGAACGGTGAGCAAAAATCCCAGAACCACACGGGGGGACCTAGTGAATGACCTGCAGAGAGCTGGGACCAAAGTAACAAAGCCTACCATCAGTAACACACTACGCCGCCAGGGACTCAAATCCTGCAGTGCCAGACGTGTCCCCCTGCTTAAGCCAGTACATGTCCAGGCCCGTCTGAAGTTTGCTAGAGTGCATTTGGATGATCCAGAAGAGGATTGGGAGAATGTCATATGGTCAGATGAAACCAAAATATAACTTTTTGGTAAAAACTCAACTCGTCGTGTTTGGAGGACAAATAATGCTGAGTTGCATCCAAAGAACACCATACCTACTGTGAAGCATGGGGGTGGAAACATCATGCTTTGGGGCTGTTTTTCTGCAAAGGGACCAGGACGACTGATCCGTGTAAAGGAAAGAATGAATGGGGCCATGTATCGTGAGATTTTGAGTGAAAACCTCCTTCCATCAGCAAGGGCATTGAAGATGAAACGTGGCTGGGTCTTTCAGCATGACAATGATCCCAAACACACCGCCCGGGCAACGAAGGAGTGGCTTCGTAAGAAGCATTTCAAGGTCCTGGAGTGGCCTAGCCAGTCTCCAGATCTCAACCCCATAGAAAATCTTTGGAGGGAGTTGAAAGTCCGTGTTGCCCAGTGACAGCCCCAAAACATCACTGCTCTAGAGGAGATCTGCATGGAG
>NC_140003.1:12789781-12802281 GCF_964263955.1 Coregonus lavaretus
TTGGATGGTGTATCAATACACCCAGTCACTACAAAAATACAGGCGTCTTTTCTAAGTCAGTTGCCGAAGAGGAAGGAAACTGCTCAGGGATTTCACCATGAGGCCAGGTTGGATCAACAACTCTGTAGTTACTCCACAACACTAAATAAACCTGGCGCCGACGAAGATGGCGCCATCGCGACTAGCTCTTAGGAAACTTTGCAGTATTTTGTTTTTTTTATATATTATTTTTTACATTATTAGCTCAGAAAGTATTTTGCATCATTACATACAGCCGGGAAAAACTATTGGATATCAGAGCGGCGGTAACTCACCAGCATTACGACCAGGAATATGACTTTCCCGAAGCAGATCGTTTGTTTGCTCTCCCCAGGGCAATTTAACTGATTCCAGCGGCTGACCCAAAACATCGCCGGCGGAGGAGAGGCACTCGTAGCGGCCTGCTGGTCCGACTTAGGAGGCGGGCACACCACCCACCGCTTCCAAGTATTCTACTCGCTAATGTTCAGTCTTTGGTTAACAAAGTCGACGAACTAAGGGCAAGGATTTCTTTCCAGAGAGACATCAAGGCCTGTAACATACTCTGTTTCACGGAAACATGGCTCTCTTGGGATATTCTGTCGAAATCGGTCCAGCCAGATGGGTTCTCAGTTCATTGCGCAGACAGGAATACATATCTCTCCGGGAAGCAGAAGGGCGGAGGTGTGTGTTTCATGATTAACGACTCGGGGTGTAATTGTAGTAACATAAAGGAAGTCGAGTCCTTCTGTTCACCCGACCTAGAATATCTCACAATCAAATTATCTCCCAAGAGAATTTTCTTCAGTTATAGTCACGGCCGTGTATATCCCCCCTCAAGCCGATACCATGACGGCCCTCAAAGAACTTCACTGGACCTTAAGCAAACTGCATTTATTGTAGCTGGGGATTTTAACATAGCAAATTTGAGGACTAGGCTGCCAAAGTTCTATCAACATATCGACTGTTGTACTCGCGCTGCTAAAATCTCGACCATTGCTATTCAAACTTCTGGGATGGTTATAAGGCCCTCCCCCGCACTCCTTTCGGCAAATCTGACCACGACTCCATTTTGCTCCTCCCTTCCTATAGGCAGAAACTCAAACAGGAAGTACCCGTGCTAAGGACTATTCAACGCTGGTCTGACCAATCGGAATCCACGCTTCAAGATTGTTTTGATCACGCGGACTGGGATATGTTCCGGGTAGCTTCCGAAAATAAATTAGACATATACACTGAAACGGTGACTGAGTTTATCAGGAAGTGTATAGGTGATGTTGTGCCCACTGTGACTATTAAAACCTATCCTAACCAGAAACCGTGGATAGACTGCAGCATTCGCGCAAATCTGAAAGCGCGAACCACCGCATTCAACCATGGCAAGGTGACCGGGAATATGGCAGAATACAAACAGTAGCAACTCACTCCGCAAGGCAATTATACTGGCAAAACATCAGTATAGAGACAAAGTGGAGTCACAATTCAACAGACGTATGTGGCAGGGTCTAGAGACAATCACAGACTACAAAAAGAAAACCAGCCACATCGCCGACACCGACGTCTCGCTTCCAGACAAGCTAAACACCTTCTTCGCCTGCTTTGAGGATAACACAGTGCCACTGACGAGGACCACTACCAAGGACTGTGGCCTCTCCTTCTCCATGGCCGATGTGATTAAGACATTTAAGCATGTTAACCCCCAGACGGCATCCCTAGCCGCGTCCTCAGAGCATGCGCAGATAGCTGGCTGGTGTGTTCATGGACTTATTCAATCTCTCCCTTTCCCAGTCTGCTGTTCCCACATGCTTCAAGATGGCCACCATTGTTCCTGTACCCAAGAAAGCAAAGATAACTGAACTAAATGACTATCGCCCTGTAGCACTCACCTGTGTCATCATGAAGTGCTTTGAGAGACTAGTCAAGGATCATATCACCTCTACCTTACCTGTCACCCTAGACCCACTTCAATTTGCTTACCGCCCCAATAGATCCACAGACGATGCAATTGCCATCACACTGCACACTGCCCTATCCCATCTGGACAAGAGGAATACCTATGTAAGAATGCTGTTCATTGACTATAGCTCAGCATTCAACACCATAGTACCCTCCAAGCTCATCATTAAGCTCGAGGCCCTGGGTCTGAACCCCGCCCTGTGCAACTGGGTCCTGGACTTCCTGACGGGACGCCCCCAGGTGGTGAAGGTAGGAAACAACATCTCCACTTTGCTGATCCTCAACACTGAGGCCCCACAAGGGTGTGTGCTCAGCCCCCTCCTGTACTCCCTGTTCACCCATGACTGCGTGGCCAAGCACGCCTCCAACTCAATCATCAAGTTTGCAGACGACACAACAGTAGTAGGCTTGATTACCAACAATGACAAGACCGCCTACAGGGAGGAGGTGAGGGCTCTGGGAGTGTGGTGCCAGGAAAATAACCTCTCACTCAACATCAACAAAACAAAGGAGATGATCGTGGACTTCAGGAAACAGCAGAGGGTGCACCCCCCTATCCACATCGATGAGACCGCAGTGGAGAAGGTGGAAAGCTTCAAGTTCCTTGGCGTACACATCACTGACAAACTGAAATGGTCCACCCACGCAGACAGTGTGGTGAAGAAGGTGAAACAGAGCCTCTTCAACCTCAGGAGGCTGAAGAAATGTGGCTTATCACCTAAAACCCTCACAAACGTTTACAGATGCACAAGTGAGAGCATCCTGTCGGGCTGTATCACCGCCTGGTACGGCAACTGCACCGCCCACAACCGCAGGGCTCTCCAGAGGGTGGTGCGGTCTGCCGAACGCATTACCGGGGGCAAACTACCCGACCTCCAAGACACATACAGCACCCGATGTCACAGGAAGGCCAAAAAGATCATCAAGGACATCAACCCGAACCACTGCCTGTTCACCCCGCTATCATCCAGAAGGCGAGGTCAGTAGAGGTGCATCAAAGCTGGGACCGAGAGAATGAAAAACAGCTTCTATCTCAAGGCCATCAGACTGTTAAATAGCCATCACTAGCACATTAGAGGCTGCCGCTGCCTATTGAAATCACTGGCCACTTTAAGAAATGTTAAATAATGTTGACATATCTTGCACTACTCATCTCATATGTATATACTGCATTCTATTCTATAATATTATTCTGTATCTTAGTCCATGCCGCTCTGTCATTGCTTGTCCATATATGTATATATTCTTAAATCCCATTCCTTACTTTTTTTGTGTGTATTGGGTATATGTTGTGAAATTGTTAGATATTACTGCACTGTCGGAGCTAGAAGCACAAGCATTTCGCTACACCCTCTATAACATCTGCTAAACACGTGTATGTGACAAATAAAATTTGATTTGATTTGATAAATAGAGTGAAAAGAAGGAAGCCTGTACAGAATAAAAAATATTCCAAAACATGCATCCTGTTTGCAACAAGGCACTTACAGTGCCTTGCAAAAGTATTCATCCCCCTTGGCGTTTTTCCTATTTTGTTGCATTACAACCTGTAATTTAAATGGATTTTTATTTGGATTTCATGTAATGGACATACACAAAATAGTCCAAATTGGTGAAGTGAAATGAAAAAAATAACTTGTTTCAAAAAATTCTAAAAAATAAATAACGGAAAAGTGGTGCGTGCATATGTATTCACCCCCTTTGCTATGAAGCCCCTAAATAAGATATGGTGCAACCAATTACCTCCACAAGTCACATAATTAGTTCAATAAAGTCCACCTGTGTGCAATCTAAGTGTCACATTATCTGTCACATGATCTCAGTATATATACACCTGTTCTGAAAGTCCCCAGAGTCTGCAACACCACTAAGCAAGGGGCACTACCAAGCAAGCGGCACCATGAAGACCAAGGAGCTCTCCAAACAGGTATAGGGACAAAGTTGTGGAGAAGGACAGATCAGGGTTGGGTTATAAAAAAATATCCAAAACTTTGAACATCCCACGGAGAACCATTAAATCCATTATAAAAAAATTGAAAGAATATGGCACCACAACAAACCTGCCAACAGAGGGCCGCCCACCAAAACTCACGGACCAGACAAGGAGGGCATTAATCAGAGAGGCAACAAAGAGACCAAAGATAACCCTGAAGGAGCTGCAAAGCTCCACAGCGTAGATTGGAGTATCTGTCCATAGTACCACTTTAAGCCGTACACTCCACAGAGATGGGATTTACAGAAGAGTGGCCAGAAAAAAGCCATTGCTTAAAGAAAAAAATAAGCAAACACGTTTGGTGTTCGCCAAAAGCCATGTGGGAGACTCCCCAAACATATGGAAGAAGGTACTCTGGTCAGATGAGACCATCAAGGAAAACGCTATGTCTGGCGCAAACCCAACACCTCTCATCACCCCGAGAACACCATCCGTGTGAAGCATTGTGGTGGCAGCATCATGCTGTGGGGATGTTTTTCATCGGCAGGGACTGGGAAACTGGTCAGAATTGAAGGAATGATGGATGGTGCTAAATACAGGGAAATTCTTGAGGGAAACCTGTTTCAGTCTTCCAGAGATTTGAGACTGGGACGGAGGTTCACCTTCCAGCAGGACAATGACCCTAAGCATACTGCTAAAGCAACATTCGAGTGGTTTAAGGAGAAACATTTAAATGTCTTGGAATGGTCTAGTCAAAGCCCAGACCTCAATCCAATTGAGAAACTTAAAGATTGCTATACACCAGCGGAACCCATCCAACTTGAAGGAGCTGGAGCAGTTTTGCCTTGAAGAATGGGCAAACATTTCAGTGGCTAGATGTGCCAAGCTTATAGAGACATACCCCAAGAGACTTGCAGCTGTAATTGCTGCAAAAGGTGGCTCTACAAAGTATTGACTTTGGGGGGGTGAATAGTTATGCACACTCAAGTTTTTAGTTTTTTTGTCTTATTTCTTGTTTGCCTCACAATAAAAAATATTTTGCATCTTCAAAGTGGTAGGCACGTTGTGTAAATCAAATGATACAAACCCCCAAAAAATCCATTTTAATTCCAGATTGTAAGGCAACAAAATAGGAAAAATGTGGCAAAAAAATGACATTTTGAGTGGCCTAATTACAGTTTTGACTTAAATCGTCTTGAAAATCTATGGCAAGACTTGAAAATGGCTGTCTAGCAATGATCAACAATCAATATGACAGCACTTGAAGAATTGTATAAAGAATAATGGGCAAATGTTGTACAATATAGGTGTGCAAAGCACTTGAAAACTTATCCAGAAAGACTCACAGCTGTAATCGTCGCCAAATGTGCTTCTACAACGTTTTCACTCAGGGGTGTAAATGAGATATTTATGTATATAATTTTCGATAAATTAGCAAAAATGTCTCAAACCATGTTTTCACTTTGTCATTATGGGGTATTGTGTGTAGATGGGTAAGATCATTTGTTTAATCCATTTTGAGTTCAGGCTGTAACACAACAAAATGTAGAATAACTCAAGGGGTATGAATACTTTCTGAAGGCACTGTAGCTGCTTCCATTTTTAGTCTGCTTTGAGATAACTTCCTCAGAAGTTCTGTGATGAAAAATTAAATACAGCCATGCATAAATAGGTTATTTTGTAAGCATAAGCAGCAGAAAATATATATTTATGCCTAAATATACAAGTATGTGATCACCTGCTCATCAAACATCTCATTCCAAAATCATGGGCATTAATATGGAGTTGGTCCCCCCTTTGCTGCTATAACAGCCTCCACTCTTCTAGGAAGGCTTTCCACTAGATGTTGGAACATTTCTGCGGGGACTTGCTTCCATTCAGCCACAAGAGCATTAGTGAGGTCGGGCACTGATGTTGGGCGATTAGGCCTGGCTCGCAGTCGGCGTTCCAATACATCCCAAAGGTGTTCGATGGGGTTGAGGTCAGGGCTCTGTGCAGGCCAGTCAAGTTCTTCCACACCGATCTTGACAAACCATTTCTGTATGGACCTCGCCTTGTGCACGGGGGCATTGTCATGCTGAAATAGGAAAGGGCCTTCCCCAAACTGTTGCCAAAAAGTTGGAAGCACAGAATCGTCTAGAATGTCATTGTATGCTGTAGCGTTAAGATCTCCCTTCCCTGGAACTAAGGGGCCTAGCCCGAACCATGAAAAACAGCCACAGACCATTATTCCTCCTCCACCAAACTTTACAGTTGGCACTATGAATCGGGACAGGTAGTGTTTCCCTGGTATCCGCCAAACCCAGATTTGTCTGTCAGACTGCCAGATGGTGAAGCGTGATTCACCACTCTAGAGAACGCATTTCCACTGCTCCAGAGTCCACTCCAGCCGACGCTTGGAATTGCGCATGGTGATCTTAGGCTTGTGTACTGCTGCTTGGTCATGGAAACCCATTTCATGAAGCTCCCAACTAACAATTTTTATGCTGACGAACTGTTCTGACTTTTCTTCCAGAAGCAGTTTGAAACTGATAGTGAGGACAGACGATTTTTACGCGCTACGCGCTTCAGCATTCGCCGGTCGCATCCTGTGAGCTTGGGTGGCCTACCACTTTGTGGCTGAGCCGTTGTTGCTCCTGACATTTCCAATTCACAATTGGAAATGCACTTACAGTTGACCGGGGCAGCTCTAGCAGGGCAAAAAAAATTACGAACTGACTTGTTGGAAAGGTGGCATCCTATGACGGTGCCACGTTGAATGTCACTGAGCTCTTCAGTATGGGCCACTGTTTGTCTATGGAGATTGCATGGCTGTGTGCTTGATTTTATATACCTGTCAGCTACGTGTGTGACTGAAATAGCCGAATCCACTCATTTAAAGAGGTGTCCACATATTTATGGCCATGTTGTGCATGTATTTAGTAATGAAAATGATGGAATTTCTTCTATAGTGAAGGAAAATAACCTGAACCATAATCTCACTTGAGCAGAGCTATTTGAGAGGACCTTAGCAGTATCTATGATCTCCTGTGGCTATTTCTGCTACATTTGTCACAAACAAAAAGCAGATCATCTATTTTATTTTAAAGACGTTTTATCCTGTCACTATCTGAAATAATGGACAGACAGACAGACAGACAGGCAGGGTTGAATGATCAGTGTCGGCTCCTCATCACTGAACTCTTTTCACTTGTCTAATGTGAGGGGGGTCTAAAGTGGCCTGTGCTGTGTCTCTCCATGGCTCCCCCCCCCCCCCCCCCCCCCCCCCCCCCGCCCCGGCCGGAAGGATCCTCTCTCCAGGCTGGAGTGGCTCCTGCTGGGATGCTGGGGGACCGGTGGGGGACGGGGACCTGGAGCACGCTGTCAACCCCCACCACAACCCCCAGCCCCCTCTCCTCTCCCCTCCCCTCCCCCACACAGACAGACGCTCTATTCAACTTGAGCTTTGTGTGCTTGTATGTGTGTGTGTGTGTGTGCGCACGCACGGGTGTGTGTGTCTGCGTGTGTACATGTGCATGTGTGTGGGCATGCGTGAATGAGTGTGTCAGGCGTCCATGTGTGTATGTGAAAGAAAGAGAATCTTAGACAGAGACAGATTAGCTTCCCTAACCATTAAAATACCTGGGTATCAATCAAGTGTTGCATCATATTCAGAGGGTAGCTATACAGAAGGTACCGGAACGTGATTTCACATTTTTGCTGTCACACATATGACAACAGCTATCATAAGTAATATATCATAATTAGAGCATATCCTAACAAGCTAATAACATATCAATTTACTACCATTTAGACTCATTTTGATCATTTGCTGAAATGCAAATTTGAAAGTAACTTTACTGGCCAATCCGTTCACTGTCATAAGGGTTTGTGAGGATTTGAGTGTGTTTTTCATCATTTCACCATCCCTCCCTCTAAACACACACTAGCACCAGGTCCCTTCCTCTATCAACAGCTCTTTAGTCCAAGTAATACAAACACATTGGGAACTTAATTCATGGAGAAGAGATACCAATTTATTCTCAGCAAGAGATATATCAGGGATGTTAAACAACGCAAACAGCTGCATGGAATTCTGGTGGCCTTGGCAAAAAGCTAAGCCTTCAATTTTAGCCTTCCCGCAGAAGAAAGAATTGAGCTTAAATATATTCCTGGGTGGAAAGGACACGAGCGTATTGTGTTATCATGAGAGGTCTGTTTACCTTGTGAATCTACATATGGCTATCTAATATCTTTGTGCCATATAGCAGGTTGGAGCGCGGAGCAGCGCCGAGTCCCTGGGGTTTCAAGGCTGGGATTATGCATGGCGGGGGTTGAACTATTGCCCCTCTGTGATTGAAAGACCTCCACCAAGCTTAGGCCCTGTTTATTGTACATTTGCATTGCCCAGTTCTACAAGACTGCAGGGGACTATCAGTAGCTAGCCGGCTCATATCTGGGCCTCCATAATTTGGTTTCCTCTGGATACCCTCGTGCCTGCAAGCCAACTGGAGAGGCAGGGGTTTATAGGCAATCATTTAGTCTGATTGACCAGGATATGCTCTGATCAATATCTCATAGTCTACCTCTTATTGTGGGAGAAAACCAATCATGTGATTGTGTATAACTCAGTATTTACATTGGCATTCAGGAGTAATAACAGATACACTTGTCCTTAATTAGCAAATTAGCAAATTAGCCACTACTTCTTTTGATACTTTCCAAATAAATAAAAGACAAGAACTGTCAAGAAATTTCAATGATGACATTTTCTAAAAAAGATTGTTTCATCAGTCACGAGCCTCTGTGTCAATAGGGATCCATCCATGTCATTGTCTTACATTGTCATACAGATCTATTAACTATAGTTAATTGCATTTGGATCTGAGCCCTGAAGTGGTCAACTATGCAATTTCACTAATTCGTCCTGGTGAGAGGTTGACCTTAAGAAATGTAATTACACACACCTGAGTTACACAAGAGCCCAAGAGGTCTGCGTAGCGTTTACTGGTGAATATGGTATCATTAACAAAAAACAATTAGCCCATAGTGGTGTCACATTGAGATGGAGAATGTATGCAGCCACTAGCAATGCAAACAGATGATTAAGAAATAGCACAGTACAGTAAATATTCATTTTTATTTATTGACTGGAAATATATCCCTTGAATCCATGCATGGTCAGTGTGTGAATAATATGAACATATCATGTTTATAGCTATGTATATTTGTAATATTCCAATGCACTCTTGTTAAAATGGCTGCTGTTTTGTTTTCTTTGGAAGTGACACATTAGTTATGCATGGCTACCAGTTGTGAAATAATGTGGTCTAGGGGTAACTTTGTATAAACACAAATTATTGGGGAATTTTAATAGGCAAACCACGCCTCATAATTATGCATGACTTCATACTGTCATAATTGACAGAAAATATGAAGTAGGTCAGAGGTCACCTATTAGAATGACTTTTCATTAAATATTTTGACAGCCCAATACACAGATGCAGGTCTGATTTGTTGAAAATAAACATGGGGCACATGGGAACCTTTCTACTGAAATCTAGCAGTGATCCCCCTGAGGCTTGAAACTCCTGTCATATAATTATACAACACTAGTCTACACAATACACAGAACTACAATACAAGTACAGCACTGCAACTAGCAACCGCTAGTCTGCTTACAGCGCATCTGATGTTGATCATATCTATGTATCTCTGGGACACATTTAGAAAACAGTATGTCGATGAATGAACACAATGTCATATGCAATGCAATGCTCCAATCCCTACCCTAAACACGGAACCAAACTAATATCTGTGCAGCGCACTATGGAGTCTAGACACAAGGAAGCTCAGCTAGGCATGTGCACTCTCAAGTCTTAACAACACATATTGAACCTATAGAGATCCAGAATGTCGCTCTGTGCCCAAGTTCAATCAAAGGTCACGAGGCCCTGCCCCCTACACCAACTGGGGCTCCTTGGTGGCAGTGAGGTGATCACAAACAATAGAACAATGTGGTGTAGGAGGCCAAGGAATGCCGGGCCCCTGTCACCCCCGTTTGAACAGGCAAAAATTCATTGTGTCCCTAAGATGTAAATCTACACCTCTGGGCTATAAAAGTGTTACAAAGAAGGTTTTTTACTGTGTAAATGAACATTCATCCCACTTGCAATTAAGCAGACAGATGGACATTGTAGCCTACATCCAGGCAACACTGAGGGCTTTGTGTCTGCATGGCGACTGGATAGAGGCAAAACAGAGGGAAATATTTTACGCTGAGTCATCCACTACAGTGCACATTGTTATCTGGAGAGGAAACTGAGTGGTAACCAGACAAAATTGTTTTCACAAAAGTCTAGGATTTTTCCTTACTGACGACAGACAAAAATCTAACCATTTCGAGGCCATCTCAAGGCCTTTGTGGAAAGTGTTGAGCAGGTTCTTTGACTGTTTGTTGTTGACCAGTTACAAGCTGTGCTTCCAACTGTTCCTATGTGTCATCCTAATAGGTACACAGGATCCATTATTTCTGCACCTCAGACCCAATTGGAAGCAGAAGCACACATGGATGTATCCAACTACACTTTATATGGAACCTGTATAGGTCTGTTTTACAGTGGATGTTCATTGCTTCCCCCGTCATTTACTGCAACGGTTGTCCTCGAATACAACAGTCCAAAAATAGATGTAACAATTCTGGATTGCCTTTTTAAACAAAAGTAATCTTAAAGGGAAAATCCACTCAAAAACTATCTTTAGTCCACTATTGGTACAGTCCTAAAATGAAAAAAATACCAAAATATCGATTTTGTTGTGGAGTTTCCCTTTAAAGAAAACTAAATTGAGAAAGAAAAAGTGTATTTTGAAATAAAACCGAACTGTTGATCAAACAAAGCACATGCAAAACAATGCCCACAGAAAACAATGTACATGAGTTGATCAAAGCTATCAGATACAGTATGGGGGCTGGGCGTTTTGGTAAAAGGATATCATTAATCATGGGTATAATCAGATGACATCAGGTCATGACCCACTAAGTGTGTTTTCCTCATTATGTTAATATGGAGGAGAGGGCTGTGTTTCTGTCTCTCTCTCTCTCTCTCTCTCTCTCTCTCTCTCTCTCTCTCTCTCTCTCTCTCTCTCTCTCTCTCTCTCTCTCTCTCTCTCTCTCTCGCTCTCTCTTACTTTGACGCTTCGTATCATGACAACCTGATCCTCGGTTCAGAAAAAAAGAGATTGGACACCAAGCTCCACCTCTTCGATTCTACCCGAAAAATTCTAATGTCTGACTTTGGAGGGCAGTCATTAACTATACACAAATCAACAGCATTATCAAAAACTGTTCTAAAAGATAGTGATTTGAGTAAATAAAGTATTATTTTCACACATTCATATACACATTAATATGCATCACTGTCCCCCCCCCCCCCCCCCCACACACACACACACACACACACTATCTGCTTATAAAAAGACTGGAAGCATTTCTGTGGTAGTAGAAAAGAAACCCTCCAGCTATTTACTGTCTTCTTGATGTATGACGTTTGTGGTTTTGATTGTGTGTGATTATGTTCTGAGAGATTGACCTTTTGTGCCAAGCGTAGTGTAGTATAATGAGGAAGTGTCCGTCTACAGGAGTACAGTGACGAGCCCAGGCGAGGCATCATCCACATTTCAACCATCGATCCACTAGGTGCCATGTGTATAGGGGAGAATCTGAAATATTTCAACACACCAACCCCCCCTCCCCCAATACACAGGTGGATAGGAGCTCTCATCGAACAGCTCAAAGCTACATTGAACCAAGTCTGGTATAAAATACAGAAAGAGAGGATGCCTATAGGCCAAGTACTTCTTATTATATCATCTTATCACGTCCAATGCATTTTCATTGCATTATAATTACCTTACTAATGCATGACAGAAGTAGCCAGTATAATTTCGTTAATCATCATCAATGTGATTGTGAATAAGATGATGAAGGTGAATGGAAAGGTGGGACACTACAGAGAGATTGATATTGTGATGGATTCTCTTACCTCCACCTTCTCATTAACAGTCGGCTTGGTAATACGGCCAGATAATGATCTCCACCACCCACTTAAAGTCTAACTCAGGGTCTCACCATCCCCAGATAAGCCCCAGTCTCATAAAGCACAATTAAGTGAGCCAATCAGAACAGCATAAAATCACTTCTCTAGTGCTTCAATGCCATAATTCACCAAAAATATTTCATCAGCAAAGAATCAGCCACATTAATTTCATGTCAATCACATTGTTATAATTCGCTTGGGAGACATGGGTTTTCCTTTTTGAGGACTAGTGAATTTGATTGAGGCAATCTGATCGCAAAGTTTTTTTTCCAGGTCGGTTTCTAATGGAGAAAAAGTGAGCAAATCCACTGCCACCATTTCCAAAGGAGAACATGTCATTTAATGTTCTACATGTGATAGTCAATGGCTTGTTTTCTTATTGTTCTGGTGAATGTGACTTGAGTGGGTTGGAATAGGTTCTGTATAGTTGATCTCTCTGGTAAGGGTCTAGCCTTAACTATAGGAGCGGAGCACCCGTGAAACATTCATGACTAAAGTATTATGGCTGATTTCCTTGG
>NC_140003.1:12807281-12932281 GCF_964263955.1 Coregonus lavaretus
AAGTACTTTATGAAAACCTGCTTGGGTCAATGGGTCCCCCTCATTGAGCTCACTGACAATACAGCACAAGCACCACCCACCATCTTGTTTGTCTTTGATCTGCTTTCTCATGCACAACTGCATGTTAATTTAATCTATACATTTTATGTTTAGAACATGAACCGTTACAGTGTTATATGTAAATATGTGGATGCATATCCTTCTATTTTAAGCTAAGTGTGGTGAGTGTAGTGAACGTAAAACCACCGCTGGCTGTTGTTTGGGCTGTTATTTGATCCCAATAAGCTGTTGTATATTCATTAGGGCATTTAATTGGTTCGCTTAGTGATTCCAGTCAGTCAAACACACCAACACACTGAATGGTATACTGAGAATACACACAGAATAACATTTTAACTGGTCAAGAGCTTAACTCACTACTTCCTGAACTTCTGTACACTCTTAAGGCGTCCGCATGCTTCCCAGCCGAAACAGTTCGGTAGAGTTTGTGCATATATTATGATGACATTTTGTGACGTTTTTGTTCGTTTTGGACTTTGGTGAGGGGTTTTTCAGTTGTTCGGGCACACCCAAACAATTCTGGAGGCAAGCCGAAGTTCGGAGCCGAAATCTACGCTCCTTCATTGGTGATAGGTCAACAGTAGGGATTCTTCAATAAGATCTTTGTTGTCATTCAATGAGAGACGACTCGTTTTTTAATTGTGTGACTATGATCTCCTCGGCAAAAACTTCTAAATTAATTGACAGATTTCTTTTGAGGAAGTGTATACTGGCTAGGGTGTCTCAAAATGGACAAACAGTACTATTTCTGCTTTTTTGTCATTTTCAAGCAAAGATCTTTTAAGGGAGTATGCAAGCACACTTGTTTGGTTTGGCTAGGCGCCAGCCAAAGTGAAGAATGCTGACGCCTTCAGAAGTAAAGGAGCCTCGAAGAACCTTTTGGGGTTCAAAAGATTGCCACGCAGGGAAATCTTTTCAGGTCAAAAAGGTTCCTTGAGGAATCCATGTGTAAAGGTTCAAACATGAGCTTTTAGTGATCGGAGGGGTATATTTTTTCGTACCTTTTTAATAAGATATTGTAGCGGCGACAGCCTATCAGAATATTGGAAGCATAGCTTATTGGAGGCGTGGCTTTCAGATAGTAATTTTTGGCCATTCGTGAGAGTAAATGGAACTCATATACCTCTGAAAGCCTCATTGAAGCTACAAAACTGTGAGTGTTCAACCTTAACATGTGATGACAATAAAACAGAACAGATTAACAGGAATGACATTTACTCTAACCGGTGGCCAAAAAATATCTACATGAAAGCCACGCCCCTACTAAGCCACGCCTCCAGTCCAGGTTTCCTCCAGCAACACTTTGCTACTTTGAAACATTAATCCTTAAAGGTTCCCCCAAGAACCCCTCAACTAACCGAAGGTGCAACTATGAACCCATTGACCGCAATGGTTCATTGAGGAACTCCAGGGTTCCTTGAGAATCTCCAGGGTTCTTCGAGTCACCACTAGTTCTAAGAGTGTAGATTATAAAGAGTTTATACCAGTTAGTTCCAGCTTTCGGTACAATTGTTAGTCTTTGCCAAAGTGAGGGAGTTTTTCCCCAGAATGACCAGCTTTGTCCTTAAACAACGGGAATACCTGTGACATCTGCACACTAAAAACAAATGGTTCTATATAGTGTCAAATCAGGGTTCTTTGGCTTGTAACCATAGCGGAACCATTTTTGGTGTTATATGGAACCTTTTTTTGAATGGTCTATAAAGAACCATGCTCAGGAGGTTCTAAATGGAATCTGTATGGTGCTATAAAGAACCCTTGCCTAAGGTTCTATAAATAACCATTAAAAAAGGTTCTACATAGCCCCAAAATAGGGTTCTGCTATGGTTACAACCCTTTTTGGGGCTATATAGAACACTTTTTACGGTTCTTTATAGAACCTTTATGGTGAATGGTTCTATAAAAAACCTTTCTAAATCTCAAAGGTTCTTTGTAGAACCATACAGGGTTTTTAATTCTGGTTTATTAGCCATATAATACTGTTAAAATTCCATCGGTTTTATTAATGTGTTTATTAACAAGTTGAATCAGGTGTGCTAGCTCTGGAACAGCTGGGGGTCCCTGAGGAGAGAACGGAGAACTACTGCATGAGTCTTTCAAAAGACAGCGTCACTGGCCATAGTTACAGTTGAAGTCGGAAGTTTACATACACCTTAGCCAAATACATTTAAACTCAGTTTTTCACAATTCCTGACATTTAATCCTAGTAAAAATTCCCTGTCTTAGGTCAGTTAGGATCACCACTTTATTTTAAGAATGTGAAATGTCAGAATAATAGTAGAGAGAATTATTTATTTCAGCTTTTATTTCTTTCATCACATTCCCAGTGGGTCAGAAGTTGACATACACTCAATTAGTATTTGGTAGCATTGCCTTTAAATTATTTAACTTGGGTCAAACGTTTTGGGTAGCCTTCCTCAAGCTTCCCACAATAAGTTGGGTGAATTTTGGCCCATTCCTCCTGACAGAGCTGGTGTAACTGAGTCAGGTTTGTAGGCCTCCTTGCTCGCACATGCTTTTTCAGATCTGCCCACACATTTTCTATAGGACTGAGGTCAGGTGATGGCCACTCCAATACCTTGACTTTGTTGTCCTTAAGCCATTTTGCCACAACTTTGGAAGTATGCTTGGGGTCATTGTCCATTTGGAAGACCCATTTGCGACCGAGCTTTAACTTCCTGACTGATATCTTGAGATGTTGCTTCAATATATCCACATAATTTTCCTTCCTCATGATGCCATCTATGTTGTGAAGTGCACCAGTCCCTCCTGCAGCAAAGCACCCCCCCCCTGCATGATGCTGCCACCCCCGTGCTTCACGGTTGGGATGGTGTTCTTCAGCTTGCAAGCACCCCCTTTTTCCTCCAAACATAACGATGGTCATTATGGCCAATCAGTTCTATTTTTGTTTCATCAGACCAGAGGACATTTCTCCAAAAAGTACGATATTTGTCCCCATGTGCAGTTGCAAACCGTAGTCTGGCCTTTTATGGCAGTTTTGGAGCAGTGGCTTCTTCCTTGCTGAGCGGCCTTTCAGGTTATGTCGATATAGGACTTGTTTTACTGTGGATATAGATACTTTTGTACCTGTTTCCTCCAGCATCTTCACAAGGTCCTTTGCTGTTGTTCTGGGATTGATTTGCACTTTTCGCACCAAAGTACGTTCATCTCTAGGAGACAGAACGCATCTCCTTCCTGAGCGGTATGATGGCTGTGTTGTCCCATGGTGTTTATACTTGCGTACCTTCAGGCATTTGGAAATTGCTCCCAAGGATGAACCATACTTGTGGAGGTCTACAATTATTTTTCTGTGGTTTTTGCTGATTTCTTTTGATTTTCCCATGATGTCAAGCAAAGAGGCACTGAGTTTGAAGGTAGGCCTTGAAATACATCCACAGATACACCTCCAATTGACTCAAATGATGCCAATTAGCCTATCAGAAGCTTCTAAAGCAATGACATCATTTTCTGGAATTTTCCAAGCTGTTTAAAGGCACAGTCAACTTAGTGTATGTAAACTTCTGACCCACTGGAATTGTGATACAGTGAATTATAAGTGAAATAATCTGTCTGTAAACAATTGTTGGAAAAATTACTTGTGTCATGCACAAAGTAGATGTCCTAACCGACCTGCCAAAACTATAGTTTGTTAACAAGACATTTGTGGAGTGGTTGAAAAAACAACATAAGTGTATGTAAACTTCTGACTTCAACTGTATATATAACATGTAATAGCATAACACAACAGATTAGATAAACTGGAATGACACTCTCACTTACGGTTGCACAAAAAGAGCTGTTAGCAAAAAATGGCCACAAAATATTCTAATGAGCTGCTGCCCCTAGATTTGAATTATCACTAAAAGAGGAAATAACCATTTTTTGAACTGCAAAGAACCATTAAAGGGCTCAAAGGGTTCATTGGGTCAGCATGGTACCACATATAAACCATCACCCTTCCCAAAGAACCCTTAAGGAACCCTAATTTTTTTGTGTGCGCTGACATGTTTGAGATTATCTTCCATGTGATTGTCAGACAAATTGGGGGTCACTGGCGTGCCGACACAGGGGAGTGGCAGGGGACACCGAGGAGATGTTCAATCAGGGGCCATCCCCATTCGGGGGCTCCCAGTCTCCCAGTCCCAGTGCAGGTCCTCCAGCAGCATGGCGGCCGAAGCAACTGCTGCACAGGCGGCTCTCTGTCTGCCCACAGCTGCCGGGCCTCCACTGGGAGAGCTGTATTATGGCTGGGTTAATTTACTGATAAATATCCAGCCACTAGATCCAGCTTTCCCCAGATGACCAATTAAAAACTACAACTGGCAGAGTGTTGCCCTGGCAGCAGGTTGCCGTAGGCCCAGGCCTGGAGGCTGTGACAGAAGGTGTGGGCCCTGTTTCGCCAAGGAGCCACTGTCTCTGACTCTCATCAGGAGAAGGACAAAGTAGGTTAGGGCTGAGAATCAAAGGTGAAAATGGGTTTATGAGGAAAAACCTGCTGCTGTTTGGTTCCTGAAACCGTTAAAATAACTGGGGTTGAAACTACTGTTAGATTCAGATTTAATACTTTTCTATTTTATAAGATGTGGGAGCCCTTTGTGAAGTGCAGTGGCAAATAAAATTGCAAATGACAGTTTCTTTACAGGTTCAGAGTGACAATTTTTTAAATAATTACTTTACCTCAGAGACAGTCAAGTAAGGAAAGCAACACAGATTTCACACCTCCGCAATGTGGTGCGAAATATTAATATTCTTCATCTAGCGTTGTCTGTTGAAGAGCTATTTTATTTCCAATAATAAGCCCCACGAGTTATGAGACACTATATTTAGAGCAACCCTATTTGAATACAGGTCCTAATGCTGACACAAACCATATAAATGGGCTGAAATCACCATGAAAACCCAGTAAATACAATGGCCACTGCTGCAGCGGCGTGGAGACCAAAGGTAATTAATAACTGAATTATGGGATGGAAATAGCAAGGCAGACTCCATGCAGCCTTTGAGGGTCACTTGATAAAGGGGAGTTGCAATGCAAACTGTTTTACTTCACAGGGTCATCCAAACCAGGTACATCTGGTGCTCCAACAGAAAAAGACTGAGAAGAGAATTGATGGCCCATTTCATTATGTAATTGCCTCTTTAACTTCCTTGTTCTGAGCAATCACTCTTTAAATTCCGGTTCAAAGGTAATATATGTCAAGATATGAAACTGGTCTGGAAGATAGATAATTCCGTAATAGGCATAATTGTTGGATCACGATTTACCACCCCTGAAATAGGTAATATGTAATGCTCCAACCTGGAGTTAAAGAGGAAGTTTGATAAGGAGTGGAAGGGTTGAAACCGTTTTGCTGCTGAAAATACTCCACTTCAAAATTCAACAGAGATGGATCCCTGGCAGATTAGAGCATAACAGATGATCTGGATTGTGTACATTTACATTTTACATTTTAGTCATTTAGCAGACGCTCTTATCCAGAGCGACTTACATGAGCAATTAGGGTTAAGTGCCTTGCTCAAGGGCACATCGACAGATTTTTCACCTAGTCGGCTCAGGGATTAGAACCAGCGACCTTTCGGTTACTGGCACAACGCTCTTACCCACTAAGCTACCTGCCGCCCTAAGCAGGGAAATAGGAGGGAAATAGGCTGCCTTGGTGTGGTGTATATCTGCTGAAACAAGCCCCCAGCCTTTCAGCTGCCACCCTGAGTGTGTTAGGGTACAGGGAGCATGAAGCTGGATGTGATTGCCTACTACATGAGAGTGACACTTTCTCCCCTCTCACCCTTGAACTTGATGGTGCCCTACACAGAATCAAAGCAAACACAGGGCCACTATTCAGCGCTGCCTCTGAAGTGGAGAGACTCCAGAACACCACGCGGGGCAACCCAGTCCCTTTCATTTTATCCTTCATAAAGATCCCACAAAATGAAAAATGCAATGCAACACACAAAGCAGAGGAGAAGAGGCTGAGATGTTCTTGAAGGGTCAGTGGTAGGAGCACTCGGAGAAGGTCATCCATGCGCCCAAATTCACACACCCATAATTGGGGAACAGGGGTCGCTGATTGTGAGACGAGAGCACAGCTACACGATCCAGATGGAAGGATGTTCTACAAAGCTCTGATGATTTAGGAAATGAAGAGAGACAAAGCATTTGATGAACATTGTCTTGAAAGACGAGAAAGACGCTGAATGGTCCTAGGTCTATAACCGCGATTAAAACAGAGAATTCTGACTGCAACTCTACACAGAGACAGAAAGAGAGAGAATTCTCCCAATGTAATTAGATCAATTGGGCAAGAAGTGAAGTGGCTTCATCCAGGAGGAGTGTAGTGTGCAGGTCTGAAGTGGGATCAGTGAGTAGGGTTTGATTACAATTTGATTGTTAATGCAGAATTGGATGGACCACTCGGTAGGAAATCACTTATTTTCTAATTAGAGGGAACTGTTGTGTTTATTTTGAAATGACAAATGTCTGTGTGGATATCAGCATTAAGAAAAGCTTGACCTTAATGTGCATCATAAATAGCTTTTATAGCAAACGTGGTTGTCATGATCAAACCATTAAAGGTAATTAATTACTTCTCTGATAATTCACCTGAGTGCTTTACGTCTCCTCACTGTACGAATCAATTACTTTAAGCAGGGTTCCGTTGCAAGATAATTTCAACAGCGGAATTTTTCAACTGGGACCCTCTAATAGGGTATATTTCCCGTATTTTATGTTACTGGAATATAACTCCATGGTAGACACTTTGCATCAATTTTGAAAGTTGAAATAATTATTTCAACAAAGCCTCAAATACAACAGGATCTGAAAGTGTGCAAAGTGCACCCATTCTCCGTTAAAAATGACCCAGAGACAAAGGCTACGTCCCAAATGGCAATCTACCCCCTAAATAGTGCACTACTTTTGACCAGGGCCCATATGGCACCCTATTCCCTACATAGTGCACTACCCTAGTCAAAAGTAGTGCACTATATAAGGAATAGGGTTCCATTTGGGATGCAACATTTTCATGTCAGTATCATCCCGGCTGGGTCCCTCCCAGGGGAAGAGCTAGTTGTGTGGCCCAGTGGAGCAGTGCTAGAGCAGCCCTGGACCAATATAGTGACTGCCTGTGAAGATATACTCCAGCTGCAGTCAGAGAGGACGGCTGTGAGGGATGAGCCTCATCGGCCAGAGGAAGCAGCGGCTTGTGTCCGCCGCCCGCCGCACGCCCACGCCCTCATCCCCTGTGTGAAATTGCCTGAGATGATGTAGACATATTCCAACCACTGATCCATGGCCGAGTATAAACAGGAGAGGATCGCACTTTCACTCCCAGAAGGTCACGCAGCTTCTCCGTGAAACAGTAAGTGACACTGCCTGTGCCTGAGACGCTAACAGAATGACCGGCTGGAGTTGACCCCGCCAGTCCCAGCACCAGCCCCCCTCCCCTTGTGTAAGCCGGGGTGGCCTTCCCTGTTGTGGCCTGTGTCCTCTCCCTTCAGTGGGGTGTACTGATATTTGGTGGCAGAGTATGCCAACTTCATCAACACAACAGAGGACAGACACTCAAATTCACATTTAAGGAGCCAGGCACATACAAAGTCTGTGGGATGCATCCAGCATGTTATTGAAGATCCATTACCTTCTTATTGTCACTCCCCCCACTAGCCAGCAGATCCGACCCGCTTGCTTACAGCTGTACTAGGGTCAGACAGAATTCCTGTGTAGATTAAGACACCACAGAGCAGGCGTGAGATATGGTTCAGAATAATCTACACAAGAATGCTGTCCGACCCTAGTGCAGCTGTAAGCAAGTGTGATAGAATAAAAAGTGCCTTAATATACTGAACAAAAATATAAATGCAACATGCAACAATTTAGAAGAGTTACAGTTTATATAAGGAAATCAGTCAACTGAAATAAATAAATTAGGCCCTATGGATTTCACATGACTGGGCAGGGGTGCAGCCATGGGTGGGCCTGGGAGGGCACTCCCCACTGGGGAGCCAGGCCCAGCCAATCAGAATGAGTTTATCCCACAAAAGGGCTTTTTTACAGACAGAAATACTCCTCCTTTTTGTTCAGTGTAATAACTAAATAATAATACAGAATCATAATGTGTACCAGTGGGTAATGTGCTGTTCATTTGTCAGAATGTTGACGGTACGATCTTGTGTGTTCTATTGATGTCTGATCTGAGTTTGATTGGTTATACCTAGGAATTCCTATAGGGGCACACGGGTCTTCCCATCTCACTCATTACAGGTGACTACAGGCTACATCTCCATGTGATGTATTTCTATATTTCCCCCTTTCAGGTATGAATGCGATTTTGAATGTATTTTTTTATGTCAGAATGTTACAGATGTTACTATGCATTATTTAGTCAGTAGCAAACATGTTTAAAACAATATAAATGTGTTATTTGTATGTTGAGACCACTTGGAAATTAGCCATTAGCATTTTTGCTAGCTAGCGTGCTAGAAGGCTGCTCACTTGCACGAGGTGACTTCCTGAGCAGAGCGTGCCCAGGAGAGACCGCGTGCACAGCTCCTGTGTGTGTGGATGAATGGGAGCAATGGAAAACTTTTGGGAAATGTGAATGTTGATGTAATCTAAAGCACTAAATATGAATTAATACAAGGTTATATATGTTTTCTTTGTTATTAGGATGAATTTGCATACAGATAGGAATTAATACATACACTACATGACCAAAAGTATGTGGACACCTGCTCGTCGAACATCTCATTCCAAAATCATGGGCATTAATATGGAGTTGGTCCCCCCTTTGCTGCTATAACAGCATCCACTCTTCTGAGAAGGCTTTCCACTAGATGTTGAAACATTGCTGCAGGGACTTGCTTCCATTCAGCCACAAGAGCATTAGTGAGGTCAGGCACTGATGTTGGGCGATTAGGCCTGGCTCGTAATCGGCTTTCCAATTCATCCCAAAGGTGTTCGATGGGGTTGAGGTCAGGGCTCTGTGCAGGCCAGTCAAGTTCTTCTGCACCGATCTCAACAAACCATTTCTATATGGACCTCGCTTTGTGCACGGGGGCATTGTCATGCTGAAACAGGAAAGGGCCTTCCCCAAACTGTTGCCACAAAGTTTGAAGCACAGAATCGTCTAGAATGTCATTGTATGCTGTAGAGTTAAGATTTCCCTTCATTGGAACTAAGGGGCCTAGCCCGAACCATGAACAACAGCCCCAGACCATTATTCCTCCTCCACCAAACTTTACAGTTGGCACTATGCATTCGGGCAGGTAGTGTTCTCCTGGCATTCGCCAAACCCAGAGTCTTCCGTCGGACTGCCAGATGGGGAAGCATTATTCATCACTCCAGAGAACGTGTTTCCACTGCTCCAGATTCCAATGGCAGCGAGCTTTACACCACTCCAGCCGACGCTTGGCATTGTGCATGGTGATCTTAGGCTTGTGTGCGGCTGCTCGGCTATGGAAACCCATTTCATGAAACTCCCGACGAACAGTTATTGTGCTGACGTTGCTTCCAGAGGCAGTTTGGAACTCGGTAGTGAGTGTTACAACCAAGAACCAACAATTTTTACGCGCTTCAGCACTCGGCGGTCCCGTTCTTTGAGCTTGTGTGGCCTACCACTTCGCGGCTGAGCCGTGTTGCTCCTAGACGTTTCCACAAAATAATAACAGCACTTACAGTTGACCGGGGCAGCTCTAGCAGGGTAGACATTTTACGACCTGACTTGTTGGAAAGGTGGCATCCTACGACAGTGCCACATTGAAAGTCACTGAGCTCTTCAGTAAGGCTATTGTACTGCAAATGTTTGTCTATGGAGATTGCATGGCGGTGTGCTCGATTCTATACACCTGTCAGCAACAGGTGTGGCTGAAATAGCCGAAATTTTGCATATATAGTGTATGTAATAAATATAGGAACAGTATATACAAGGATCATTCATGGTGATAATAAATAGTGGGATATGTGATGCATATAAAAAGGTTAAAAGGTCATTGCATTTCATAGTGTCAATTTAAAAAGGGATGATAAAGGATTAATTGAGCCATTGTAATGTATAAATGAGACAATACTGGTTTATTGAACAGTTGTAACAGCTATGTAATTTGAGAGAAAATATTTTGTGCATTTGTGAAATATTCTATTTTGTCCATATGTAAATGCTTGATGATTGTATATAAAAGCACTCATTGCAAGTGACTTAAAGCCAAAGCTACATTTCTGTGTGATTTATATATATATTTCCCCCTTTCAGGGGTATAACACAAGCAGGTCATATCTGCTGGCTATCCTCCCACCAACAGAGGAATGTACAGGTAACTGCCAAAATAATGGAAACACTTGAGTAAATAAGGGATACAACGTATATTAAAAGCAGGTGCTTCCACACAGGTGTGGTTCCTGAGTTAATTAAGCAATTAAAATCCCATCATGCTTATGGTCATATATAAAAATGCTGGGCCGGCCAATATTTTGGTCATTATTTTGGCTGCCATGTCTATGCCCCCATAGGATAACAATGCCCCCATCCACAGGGCACGAGTGGTCTGATTTGATGAGCATGAAAACGTTGTAAACCATATGCCATGGCCATCTCAGTCACCAGATTTTCACCCAATTGAAAACTTATGGGAGTTTCTGGAGTCACACCTGAGAGAGCGTTTTCCACAACAATCAAAAACAATCGTAGAATCTATGCCAAGGTGCATTGAAGCTGTTTACCCTATTAAAACACTTTATGTTGCCGTTTTCTTTATTATGGCAGTTACCTGTATATATCTAGCTTTACATTTATAGGACCACTGTTTGGCTTCATGCGGATATCTACTATATGCTATTGTTGACATTACGGCTAAACAGTCGCAGAAGGATCTCTTTGAGAAAGAAAGTAGGACCGTGACTCATGTCAAATTGGCATGGCATTTTCAGGGGTTTTCAAAAGAAATAATTATCCAGAAGAAATCGAGAATATTTGGAGAGAAAACCCTATGGATGGATAAAAGAAATCTAGAGAACTGGCACAATGCTAGCACATCCCGCATTTGCCTAAACGGCTGAGATGGGAAGTTGAGCTGTGCAGGAAATGCAATTGCGAATGGATGCAGTAAAAAGGGAGGCCTGAGGAAGGAAGCCATGAATGTAATTAAAGTGTCTGACACTTTTATACTGGGTAATGGGAGTCCAGGGCCAGGCTATTCCCACACGTGGTCCCCTCACAGTATGAAGTGCGTTTTAATACCACCCCTACACAACTACTTAAATGCCACTCTCATGGCCTTCGTAGAGACGTAATATTGATGTGTAAATTGGATAAATACCAACATCCGAGGGTTTAAGAGATATAGTAAATAAACATGACCTAATACACAACAGACATAAAACCTCTGGAGCATCTGCAGTGTCTCAAGCAGGCCAGAGGTAGGACTGCCTCACATTACAATGGCATCCTAAGGATTATATGGAGATTATAAAACCCAATGAGCTAAATGCTTATCTTAAAGAGCCATATGAACATGGGAATTAAATGCAATGCTCTATATTCAAATGTGTATTTGAGTATTCATCTTTAATGATATCAGGTAATAAGAATAATGATATTTCACATTGTACATTTACCAAATTGTGTGTGTTTCTGTGTTAATTTCAGAATGTGTATATCATGATCCCAAAGCATATCCTAACACACATGGACATTGCAATATATTTTATGAACTGTATTGGTTTTCATAACATTGAGGCAGCAGGAGAAAAAAGGCAATTCACCTCTCCTCTCTGGCATTTTTCATCTCTCCTGTGACAGGCTGGATTAGGGAAAGCTAAACTTCACAGAAGTGAGGGGACCAAAGCACAGGATCTCTTTGTAAATCCAAGCACATCTATCAGGCCATGCATAGTATGAATTTAGTATGATATGTTACGTTTGGTACCGTTGAAGTCGGAAGTTTACATAAACTTTTTTTTTTTCAACCACTCCACAAATGTTGGCAAGTCGGTTAGGACATCTACTTTGTGCATGACACAAGTAATTTTTCCAACAATTGTTTACAGACAGATTATTTCACTTATAATTCACTGTATCACAATTCCAGTGGGTCAGAAGTTTACATACACTAAGATGACTGTGCCTTTAAACAGCTTGGAAAATTCCAGAAAATGATGTCATGGCTTTAGAAGCTTCTGATAGGCTAATTGACATCATTTGAGTCAATTGGAGGTGTACCTGTGGATGTATTTCAAGGCCTACCTTCAAACTCAGTGCCTCTTTGCTTGACATCATGGGAAAATCCCCAAAAATCAGCCAAGACCTCAGAAAAAAAATTGTAGACCTCCACAAGTCTGGTTCATCCTTGGAAGCAATTTCCAAACGGCTGAAGGTTTATTTTATTTATTTATTTATTTCACCTTTATTTAACCAGGTAAGCCAGTTGAGAACAAGTTCTCATTTACAACTGCGACCTGGCCAAGATAAAACAAAGCTGTGCGGTAAGGTACCACGTTCATCTGTACAAACAATAGTACGCAAGTATAAACACCATGGGACCACGCAGCCGTCATACCGCTCAGGAAGGAGACGTGTTCTGTCTCCTAGAGATGAAGGTACTTTGGTGTGAAAAGTGCAAATCAATCCCAGAACAACAGCAAAGGACCTTGTGAAGATGCTGGAGGAAACAGGTACAAAAGTATCTATATCCACAGTAAAACAAGTCCTATATCGACATAACCTGAAAGGCCGCTCAGCAAGGAAGAAGCCACTGCTCCAAAACCGCCATTAAAAAGCCAGACTACGGTTTGCAACTGCACATGGGGACAAAGATCGTACTTTTTGGAGAAATGTCCTCTGGTCTGATGAAACAAAAATAGAACTGTTTGGCCATAATGACCATCGTTATGTTTGGAGGAAAAAGGGGGTTGCTTGCAAGCCGAAGAACACCATCCCAACCGTGAAGCACGGGGGTGGCAGCATCATGCTGTGCGGGTGCTTTGCTGCAGGAGGGACTGGTGCACATCACAAAATAGATGGCATCATGAGGAAGGAAAATTATGTGGATATATTGAAGCAACATCTCAAGACATCAGTCAGGAAGTTAAAGCTTGGTCACAAATGGGTCTTCCAAATGGACAATGACCCCAAGCATACTTCCAAAGTTGTGGCAAAATGGCTTAAGGACAACAAAGTCAAGGTATTGGAGTGGCCATCACAAAGCCCTGACCTCAATCCTATAGAACATTTGTGGGCAGAACTGAAAAAGCGTGTGCGAGCAAGGAGGCCTACAAACCTGACTCAGTTACACCAGCTCTGTCAGGAGGAATGTGCCAAAATTCACCCAACTTATTGTGGGAAGCTTGTGGAAGGCTACCCGAAACGTTTGACCCAAGTTAAACAATTTAAAGGCAATGCTACCAAATACTAATTGAGTGTATGTAAACTTCTGACCCACTGGGAATGTGATGAAAGAAATAAAAGCTGAAATAAATAATTCTCTCTACTATTATTCTGACATTTCACATTCTTAAAATAAAGTGGTGATCCTAACTGACCTAAGACAGGGAATTTTTACTAGGATTAAATGTCAGGAATTGTGAAAAACTGAGTTTAAATGTATTTGGCTAAGGCGTATGTAAACTTCCGACTTCAACTGTATGGTTACATAAGACAGATGGTTACTTTAGGCAAAAATGAAAGGAGTGTAGTTGGTTGGGGTGGATGGGTAGGCGTATAATGTGAGCGTCTAGCAACCCAAAGGTTGTGAGTTCAAATCTCATCACAGACAGCTTTAGCATTTTAGCTAATTAGCAACTTCCCTTCCCTTAAACCTTAACCATTTTAGCTAACCCTTCATCTAACCCTAACCTTAACCCTTTTAGCTAACCCTTCACCTAACCCTAACCTTAACCCTAACCCTAACCTTAACCCTTTAACCTAACTCCTAAACTTAACCTTAACCCTAACCCCTAACCCTAACCCATAGCTTAGCTAACGTTTGCCAGCTAGCTAGAATTCATAACATAGCATATGTTTTGCAAATTCGTAACGTATTGAACATATTGCAATTTTGTAACATATTGTACGCTTAGCAAATTCGTAACAAATAATACGAATTGTCATTCGAAACATAGCATACGAAATGGATGATGGACATCCACAAATTAATACATACCATACAAAACGTAACATATCATACTAAATGGAGCGTCTCGGATTTACGTACAGAATAATATCATGTGCTCTGAGACCTGTTTGAGAGAGGGGCTTCTGTTCTGAACATCGTCAGCCTCAGTCAGATAATGAACAAGTTATTAAGAGAAACGATACACTGGAATCTTTCTCAACCACCCAGATCCTACGATTTAATCTGTAATAAATAATCTGGCATCATTGGGAGATGGCATCTCATAACGGCAAATGAAATATGCTGATATGATAGGTCCAATAAATCCTGATTCTCCTATGGTTCCCTCAGGCTCGTACAATATGTAACTATAGTGCTCTCTGTCAGGAATGGCAGATCTCTAAGCCATCATAAAATCTAAATGGGCACTAATTAGGCAAGCCTCCCTCTCAGACTTACTATTTCTATTGACATTTTCGGCTGCGCTCCCGACTGCTCCCGACCCCTCCCCCCAATATCACCATAAGTCACGGGATGAAAAGAAGGAGTCCCAGGATTGCTGGGGAACAGAAAGCTGTTATAAGGAAGTTCAGCTCTGAGATAATGACGACATTTGCCCTCAGATTGCAGGAGTGTTTCTTTTGTGTTGGACCCCCGTTCACCATCACTGCACTTCATGCATCCGCGGTGGGGTAATTTGTTACATGAAAACTAATGCCATAATTAGTTCAATTATGCCAGCTAAATTATGCATGGCTAAATTATGCATATCCAAAATCTATCATTTTGGAGAAGGGAATCCATCACAGTTCACACTGTTCATGCATGTGTCTCTATTAAGCAAATCAGGCCAAGTAACTATGAGAGGGGGTTCCGGAAATTTTGGTGACATGTTGGATAACACAAATTGCCGATTGGTTTACAATTAATTCACTTTAGTCTGTCTCGTGTGACTGCAGTCAGAGATCCACTGAGAAGACTGAGTTTCTTCCCTTGTCAGAGGTTTCCTTTATATCGTTACTTATGTAGCCTTTCCCATACGGAACAGAGAAGGGGGGTCAGCTAAATATATATGCATCCCTCGCTGGTTGAAATTAATACAACTCTGACGTGTGCTCGGCACAGGCCTGCTTGTTGAACATATGCTGAAAGCACGGCTAAGCTATCTGGCTCAGAGTCAAGTATTCCTACCAACTGCAGTCTTACGCTACCTGACAGTGGAAAAGCTTTATTCCCCTGGCATCCAGGGCACAAATGGAGAAATATTATTGAAATGATTATCTGCGTCAAGACTCAGATTTGGGCTGACATTTCGACGGCTCTGTGTAATCTGAGGGGTTGTCTAGGAGAGGGGGAGAGAGGGCGGAGAGGGGGTTTGCCGGTAAGCCTTGGCGGGATGATTAATGAAGCTGGAATACTGGGTGGACCCAGCCCACCTCCACCCAGACCCAGGGGCCAAGGCCCGCATATCAAATTGGCCTCGCACGCTCGTCTCCCTCGGAGAGAGAGAGCCACTGATGATCCCCTAGCACAGCCCAAGCCACCAAACAGGCGTACTGGCTCTACGGATCTACTCCACTCACTGTGTGGCTGCTGCTGCAGGGGAGGGCTACACACTACACAGTAGACCAACATAACCATACCTGCCTCACATCACAATACACCTCCTCCTCAGTCACATTCCTACAGTTCCAGATCGCTGGTAAATCTTTATGTATGGTTTATGTATATCTGGTGTATTTTATCATAACGGGGCTAATGAAAAATGAGCAGGGCACGTTACCATCATATTTTGTCTGTGAGAAAAACATACACTGTGTAGTGTATTCGTGAAGTCTACAGCTGGACATTAGTCATATGTGGAATAGACACCGGCTGGAATGCGGTTTTAACCAATCAGCATTCAGGATTAGAACCACCCGTTGTATAAAGGAATACAGTGACCGTGTTTCTACAGTAAAAGGGTCAAAAGTCATCATGTCCCTTCATAGAGTATGCCCATACAACATGGAGAGTATAAGGGAATGGTGGACTGCATGTAGTCTCTTAATATATGGTGTTGGTCTCCTCTGCATGTACAGTGTGGAGGTCCCCAGTGCTTTACATCATTGTGCCAGCCATGTCCAAGCTCTCCCACAGGCCCTTAGGCGTGATGGATGGGACTGGGAAAGCCTCTTAGGATGCCCATAATCGGATAACAGCAAACTGACTTCTTGACCATGTGGATCAACATTGTGTAGCCATGTACTGTAGCTCATGAATGCACACAGCCCAATATAGAGCCAAGTTATTCAAGAAAGGGGAGTCCGTCTAATCTTGCTGTGTCGATGATTAGTCATAGACAATGTCGCTTTGTTCAAAGTGTAGCGTAATTAATAACAGAGAGGGGAGAACAATCGAGGGAAACCGTGTCACATGATGTACGATACTGGAGTGGTGATTTCTAAATAGTGTAAATTATTACATGTTTACCTATTGTGATCCAGCTAGTGACACTGAAGGGCCTTCTTCTTCCATGAGAATAAGAGCAGAGAGCATGATTAATTGCAAGCTCACAGGTTTTACAGTTTCAAGAGTAAATCAACTGCTAAGAAGTGCTAACTTGCTAAAATATAAACTAATTTTAGGCCACAGATATTAAAATATAATCCATCTTCTTCCTCCACGGGGAAAGCTAATTAGAAAATGTGACTGGCATAAGGGAGAAGAGGTGGGAGAACAGTTGGATTAGGTTCAGGAGCAGAAAATCAGAGCTTCCTACTAAATCTCTGGATTTCTATAATCAAGTCATTGCTCCATATGACTTAGATCATTACTTTCCAAGAAATCAGATACCTCTACAATAAGGCAACATTTATGAACAATTAAAATGGATTTTTACCTGGTGTCTTCTCTCACAATACAAAAAAACTATACAACAATGTTTGTAAAAAAATACAAATCCTGAAAAAAATTGCAATGTATCGCATGTTTATGCACTGAGAAACAATACTAGACACAAGTTGTGAACATGATGATGCATGATGTCCCACATGCAATTAACTGAAAGGTGAAGAAAAAAAATGTTTTCTCCCTGAGAAATATTTATGCTACTGTATCTCTCCCTGCATAGGGTTTTATTTGAATCTCTGCCTGCATGGCACTAGTCTCCTTCTAATACAATAACCAATAAACAACAATAGTTGCCTAAGGCAGAGAGGCTGGCTACCTGACTGTGGCTCAGCCTGCCTGTGTTCAGCTCTTGTGTTCTTCATATGCATTGACCTTATGCGGTAAAACATCCACAGCCTATTGTACATTGCAATTTATACCCCTGAGGAACAGAGAGCAGTTCAAAACAGGGCCGGTCACACCAGTTCAACTCAGAGGGAACCTTCCAGTCAGAAACATTTATTATTTTGCACAATCCTGCACAACACAGATCAGCGGCTGGTGGAGACTTGGTAGAGATTGAAACGGTGCATGTGCAAGTGTGAATGATCCTTGTCAGAGTGCTGTGTAAACATGCCAGTGCAGACTGCACATGCAACAGAGTGGAGAGAGTCAGTGCCAGCGTCAGGCAAGCTCTCTGTGTCCCTGAGGAGGATCCCATGAGAGAACCACCACTGGTCTGTCTGAGTGGTGACAGTTTAGAGGCAATAAGCTTGATGTGGCCCGCTGTAATACAGCAAAGTAAAATGGCCATGGGGACGGGAGTGTGTTCTATTCCTGTTACTTTTAATACAACAGAGCAAACAAGTCCCACTGGGCACACACTGGTTGAATCAACGTTGTTTTCACGTCATTTCAATGAAATTACATTGAACCAACGTGGAATAGACGTTGAATTGACGTCTGTGTCCAGTGGGGTGTTACTCTGGTACTCTGGTTCCATCGAAAGGGGGGCCCAAAGCTAAAGGGATGTCATTTTGGGGGGCTTTCTTTGAACTCCCTTATTATTAATGAAAACGTGAAGTCTTTTCAGTTTTGAGGTTTTTCTCGATCACCTCTGCAAGCATCTCAGAAGGATGTAATTTAGTTGAGAGTGGCAATTTATCTTTGGCAGACCCTGTTCTGTTAACCCTTTCACTGTAGGATATTGCTCCTTAATCCATTAAAATGAGCACATTTCCAGGTATTTTAGTCCTATAATAGCTGCCGAATTGCTAGCCTGCTGAGTGTCCATTTGGCTACTCTAAAATGTATCATCGCAATGCCTTCCCCTAGCTGTAATTACCCAGGAACACTCAGGAGAGAAAGGAATAACTTTTATATGGATAAAAACCTGTTTCTAACATGTATCAAAGGAAAATAAGAATTGAAATAGTGGTGAATTGATCCAAATGATGTACATAGTTTGAAGTGTCATTTCTGTCCTTTCCTTTACTATATATACTGCCAAAAAACAACGTAGTAAAAACTAAAAATGAGAGGTTTGTGCACTGTGGTAAATATTGGATGTGAAAAAATCTACTTATTATGTCATTTCAGTATATTTTCTCACATGTATTGTTAACGTTTCCCTTATCATTTACTTTGGCAAAGCACACTTTTGTGACTTTAAATTGATATCAGCCAATTATGACAAATTCATCCAATCAGATTTATTTCTAATGTGTTCAGATTTCTTTTTAAAGACATTTTGCCACAATTCTCTTTTAGGAGGCACATATGAAGTGATGGCTTTTTACTTGTCTTAATAGCTATTCCTAAATGGAGTTACATTGGTGGTTGACTGTCATGCTATGTCTCTAGTGCAATTGTTGTAACCCTGTCTGTATGCCAGATTTCTGGGCCAGTTTGGAGAAGTGTGTGCTGCAGGAGATGGCTGTGGCCAGTCTATCAGGGTACAGTGGAGGGTCAAGCAATAGAAGACTCATTTGGAATTCAGCACTGCAACATTGCCATCTTTTGGCCAGCCGGTGTAATCTAGGCTCCCAGGTATACCAGTGGAGATGCTTAAATCCACACAGATGTCCGGGGAAAGCTTTTGTTAAGGGATAAATGGAACAAATGTACTGTTTGGGTATGTTTGTTTAATCTATTTTCTAATACTAATATATGTCTCTTGTTTTTTGTTTATGAACTGGGAAGAAATACATTGGTTTCTGTTAAAATAACATTTTCTTAAAATATACTGTATATACCGGTATATATTTTTCTAAATACTACAATACGTTACATCTAGACATACTCCCATTCCAGTTTCATTTTACTCATAAAAGACAACACTGTAAGATGGAGGCTTGTGTGAAATAAGACTATTGTTAATTGTGTTGTAGAACTGAATAACAAGTTAAATTCCCCAAATGTCTGTATTGAACATATCATAACAAATGTTCATATTCTTCACCTCAACCTACCATAACCTCTTAAACAGTAGCTTTTACTGGAGGGTTTGTAAAACAAAAATAGCCTGCTAAGCTCTCATTGGACGCATCCTTCGCTCCTCTTCAGGTAAGAACACAGCAAATGCGTAGCTGACAAAACATGAGTGAGTGAATGAGTGAGTGAGAATAGTTGTCCTCTATCTGAATTTTTGGATGAAAAGCATATGCTGTCCTATTTTCCCACGGTGGTGTGTGGGACATCAGGGATAAGAAAGTGTATCCGCTCTGACAGAGTGACAATTCATCCTTCCGTCCCTCTAAATGACATGTCACATTTTCTGACGACTTTATTGTCCGCCCTGTCAGTGCACTTAATCTGTGTGTCAATCAAGCCCAGGCTGTCCATGCCACCTCCAAAGGACTGCTTATACCCACTCTTTTAATGACATTAGATTTGGTGTAATGTCATTCAGCAAAGCCAGATATGATCTTCTATTTGCATCATTCAGTCGCCTGATACATGGTCCGGGCGTCCACGTGCTAGGGCGATAGAGAGCTGGCCATTTCCCCATCCATTTCCAGCAAGATCACAGATGTCAAGATGGAGACTGGCTATTATTTAGCCAGTTATTTTTTTATCAGAGCCAGACATGATGTCTCACTTTGCTCCAGGCAGCCTTAGGGTGCCTTGAATCTCTCCCTCTATGCACAACTTTGTATTCCCATTGCAAATCTACAAGGTGATTTTGTTATTTGTTTATTGGTGAACAAACAAGGTTTCCTCATTTGTTACTGATACAGAGGGCAATTTCAGTCATGAAAATTATTACTGAACAATACATGCTCAGATATTTGTAAATTTAGTCTCAGATATATCAGACCTGGTTATTTCTTAGCTATAAGAGGCAACGGTATTGTAGCATTTCTCTGTATTGAGAGATAAATGTTCTAAGGTGACAAACATACATGACAGTTACTAAGAAGCCTCTGATGATTCCACCTGTCCTGTCATTGTTTCCATCTATGATACATTAATAATATCCACACCACAAACTAGGTGATTCAAATTCTCTGTGCGTTATGTTTAGTTGACATATCATTCTGAGTGAGTAAGCGAGTGCACCAGCCTGCAAGCTTCAAAGGTAACCAAATATTTTTTTTTTACTGACAATGCACTTTCTCCCATCAGAGCCCCAGCTCCTAATTAAATGTATTTAGCATCATAAATATTCCAGGGGGACAGGTTGACACAGTGAATTAATGCCTCGCCTTAATACAAGAGCCTCCCAGTTATTGGCTGTGGTGAGAATGCGAGAGCTGCATGCCACACTGCAAGGTAAATGGTACTGAAGGTGTTTCTTATGAATGAAGATCAAATTTTTCTCTGAAAAGACTTTGTTTCACTGCAAAACTGGTTAAAATGACGTCTTTTCAACAAGTTTTGCTCACTGGGGCTCTTAGTGGAAGACACATAAATCTTTAAGGAGAAATCTAAAAACTTGATAGGCAGAGAGTACTACAGCTATGAACATTTACCATTGACTAGTTCTTCCCACGAGGACATCCCTGGGGAACAGTATGAAGAGATGCAGTTCTTCAAAATCATGTTTAACACATTACATTTTAGTCATTTAGCAGACGCTCTTATCCAGAGCGACTTACAGTTAGTACATACAATGTTTATTTTATTTTTTCATACTGGCCCCCCGTGGGAAACGAACCCACAACCCTGGTGTTGCAAACGCCATGCTCTACCAACTGAGCTACATCCCGAGCTACATCCCTGCCGGCCATTCCCTTCCCTACCCTGGATGACACTGGACCTATTGTGCGCCGCCCCATGGGTCTCCTGGTCGCGGCCTGCTACAACAGAGCCTGGATTCAAACCAGGATCTCTAGTGGCACAGCTAGCACTGCGATGCAGTGCCTTAGACCACTGTGCCACTCGGGAGATTATTGCCTGCTGCATCCAAATGGGTTTTTGACTCACTTATTTCAGATGACTTAGCCTACTTCATATGTAACAAGGAAACTTTTCAGACAACATGATAGTGAGTGATGCTGATTGGTTAGAGGGGTTATAGAGAGACTGGGTGGACAGGCAGGTACAGAAATCAGTGTTCCTTAGTGCTGCAACTTACTCTCCCAAACAGGGCCACGTTAACTCAAGGTCTACTGGCCTCTCAGCTCAACTCTCCGTCTTTTGATCCTTAGTGGAAAGGAAGTGACTGGGAGCAAACTGTCCAGGCAGAGGGCTCAGCCAGTCTCAACCAGGCAGCGTAAGCCCATCCAGGCTGTCACCCAGCCCTAGTACTCCAGCCTTGCCTTACCTTGCTGCTACAGTGGCTTGCGAAACTATTCACCCCCCTTGGCATTTTTCCTATTTTGTTGCTACCTGGAATGAAAATTGATTTTTGGGGGTTTGTATCATTTGATTTACACAACATGCCTACCACTTTGAAGATGCAAAATATTTTTTATTGTGAAACAAACAAGCACTTGAGCGTTCATAACTATTCACCCCCCCCCCCCCCCCCACCCCACCTCCCACCTTTTGCAGCAATTACAGCTGCAAGTCTCTTGTGGTATGTCTCTATAAGCTTGGCACATCTAGCCACTGGGATTTTTGCCCATTCTTCAAGGCAAAACTGCTCCAGCTCCTTCAAGTTGGATGGGTTCAGCTGGTGTACAGCAATCTTTAAGTCATACCACAGATTCTCAATTGGATTGAAGTCTGGGCTTTGACTAGGTCATTCCAAGACATTTAAATGTTTCCCCTTAAACCACTCGAATGTTGCTTTAGCAGTACGCTTAGGGTCATTGTCCTGCTGGAAGGTGAACCTCCATCCCAGTCTCAAATCTCTAGAAGACTGAAACAGGTTTCCCTCAAGAATTTCCCTGTATTTAGTGCCTTCCTTCATTCCTTCAATTCCGACCAGTTTCCCAGTCCCTGCCGATGAAAAATATCCCCACAGCATGCTGCTGCCACCACCATGCTTCACTGTGGGGATGGTGTTCTCGGGGTGATGAGAGGTGTTGGGTTTGCGCCAGACATAGCGTTTTCCTTGATGGCCAAAATGCTCAATTTTAGTCTCATCTGACCAGAGTACCTTCTTCCATATATTTGGGGAGTCTCCCACATGCCTTTTGACGAACACCAAACGTGTTCGCTTATTTTTTTCTTTAAGCAATGGCTTTTTTCTGGCCACTCTTCCGTAAAGCCCAGCTCTGTGGAGTGTACGGCTTAAAGTGGTCCTATGGACAGACACTCCAATCTCCACTGTGGAGCTTTGCTGCTCCTTCAGGGTTGTCTTTGGTCACTTTGTTGCCTCTCTGATTAATGCCCTCCTAGCCTGATCTGTGAGTTTTGGTGGGCGGCCCTCTCTTGGCAGGTTTGTTGTGGTGCCATATTCTTTCCATTTTTTAATAATGGATTTAATGGTGCTCCGTGGGATGTTCAAAGTTTCAGATCTTTTTTTATAGCCCAACCCTGATCTGTACTTCTCCACAACTTTGTCCCTGACCTGTTTGGAGAGCTCCTTGGTCTTCATGGTGCCGCTTGCTTGGTGGTGCCCCTTGCTTAGTGGTGTTGCAGACTCTGGGGCCTTTCAGAACAGGTGCATATATACTGAGATCATGTGACAGATCATGTGACAATTAGATTGCACACAGGTGGACTTTATTTAACTAATTATGTGACTTGTGAAGGTAATTGGTTGCACCAGATCTTGTTTAGAGGCTTCATAGCAAAGGGGGTGAATACATATGCACGGAGCGCCTCTCCACCACCTCGCCATAATGCGTCCCACAAGCCCCTCAGGAGGACAGAAAGACTGGGGGATTTTGGATGACTTCCTGGGGCTTGAAGCCCTTTCCAAGTCTTCACCCTTGAAGAGGACGATGTTTCACAGCTTATTTGTTGTGCATTTTCTGTGGCTGACTAGCGTGGCAAAGCGCGCAAGTCTGCTTCCCCCCTCCACCATAACAAACAGGTACGGCTGCCAAAGAGAGCTGAAGGGGGTAGAGGACAGAATTACACATTATTATGTTCCATTTTAAATCCAGATATTTTTCTCATTTTCCCAACTCTCGCTGCCTGGGAATCTGCACGGAGATCAATTCCCCTCCTCAACACTTGTAATTGCAATTTGTGAGAGCTAAACTAATTTTACGACACAGAACACCTGTATTCATCTCCATATTAATAGAAAACAGGAAGTATAAATCCCAATTTTCCAGCAACCAATGTCACTTGAGATGTTCCTTGAGGGAGTGGGCTGTCCTCTGCATTAAAATATTGGTGCTCTCCCCTTGCCTCTCCCTGTAGAGCTTTTGAGCTTTTGAGTCCAAATCAGATATCATAATTATGAACGTCACCATATCTACATCACTACGTTTGACACTTGTAATATCCATATATGCCATTGCACATTTAAGTTCCACCCGTAAAGGTGTTCTCTCTGCTGAGTTATAGTATTCTGTGGAGCCATCCTGGAACACAAAAAGCTCCTGTGAGCCTCATTTAGCCATAGAACAGAGTGCTATGAGTGATAGCCTCATTTGGATTAAGCACAACCACATTGTCCTGAAATATCCCAAGAAAAGAGAGGAAACGTACCTACCACACTTGGAAGCCACCGAGTAGTACACAGAGTCTGTATAAGAAAACATCCTTCAGTAGCTATAATGCAACAAACAACATAACAAATGTTCCAACAATTAATGTAGACCTAATAACAGAACTTGAAAAATTGCAGTGCTTTCCAAATCAATGTGTAAAAGCCAGACTGTGAAAACTCCTGCAGGTTACAGCATTCATGCAGTGTGTGTCATTTCACTGTGAACAGGAATGCTAGGACAGAGCCAGTGTTAGGTCAGACCCTACAAAGCCCAGAACATTGTATGAGGGCCACGCAGCCTCATTAGAAACAACACGAGCCCTGCTATAATGAACTTAAGACAATGCTAATTAATGTACAAGAATGAAGACAATGGCTTCCATTTTTTTTTAAAGTGCAAGGCGCTGAGCCTGCTGGTATGACAGCGTTTAAGCCACCTTAATCCATTTGTGATGCGGCGGCGGTGCCACGGCTGCCGCCGAGCCCGACCCGGAGTGGCGCCGGGCAGGTCAGGGGGTGCAGCTCCACAGCGCTGCTGATACATTCACCTGTGACAATCCTTTATGGGCTGATAAAGTAAGGGAAGTCTCTCAAGGAGCGGCGGCACGGTGACTTGGCTGCGGGAGTCCCCGAGGACCAGGTGTCAGAGTTGTCTATCAGAAAGCTGAAAGGAGAAAAGGGACGTGTTACTGGGCTCTATTGTGCCACAGTTGTCATTGACTGATCGGGCCCATTTAGCTGCCTTTCACAGTGAATGAAACCACCTGAATAGATGAAAGCGAGACAGCCTTCCCCGACAAACAAGGAGCCCAGGAATATTCATGGAGGATCTGCACAGGAAAGATTAATGTATTAGAAATTAAAATGGGGCCCGGACGTATGATCTTGCTCTAACACTTGGCCAGACCTGTGTCACCCCCTGCTAGCTGCCTGAAGTCGGCATACACCTCTGCCAAGGTGGAGAGGAATCACTAAGCATCCTGCCATTGTGTGAGCGGAATAATCAAACTTCACCCTCCTATTCTTTCCAGCCACACCGACAATGAATAATTCCGGAGCCATTTGCAATGTTAACGGCACCTATCTGGGCCATCCATGGCTTTATGATAAGAGCTCCAAATATGCATTTCAACAGTCTGAACAGAAGCTGGTTCAGCAGCATTTCAAAGGACACCTGTCAGTCAACTGAAAGACCTGTCAGTCTCTGTCATGCACCAGTGCCAGGGAAATAGCCGAAAAGATCATCTTTACTCTCTCGCTTTCTATTTTTTCCCCTCTTCTCTTTCAGATTGTAACAGTTACATTTGCAATGGAGTGACAAGTGATTTACACTGGAAAATAGATTGTGTTTAAACTGAAAAAGGTTTATTCTCTTAGGCAGGCTTATTCTTTGCTGGTTTACAACTGTATCAAATATACTATCATAAATATGATCTGGGCTACACTGAATGTCATTATGCTTGATACTATGAGCAACAGGCGCGCTTCGGAGCTCAAAGGTGACATTGATAATTCATATCTCTCCAAACAGAGTCCTGTGTGTGAGATGCTGACTATGAACTAGAAATGTGTTGATCAAACAGGTTTATATCTCTGAAACGTACTGTATGTGTTACTATTCTAACCTTAGATGTGTTGACTCGATAGGACAGATCATGAGCAGAATTTAGATAATGCCAAAAACATAAGTAAATACATTAGTATGCAGGGAAGAAAACAATAACATTTCATATAAGTTTTGTTGAGTGACAAATTTGGGCAAAAATGTTGTCAAATGCAGTATCAAAACATGCCTCCAGTACATCACTGGGGCCAAGCTTCCTGCTATCCAGGACCTATATACTAGGAAGGCCCAAAAAATTGTCAAAGACTCCAGTCACACAAGTCATAGAATGTTCTCTCTGCTACCGCACAGCAAGCGGTACCGGTGCTCCAAGTCTAGGTCCAAAAGGCTCCTTAACAGCTTCTACCCCCAAGCCATAAGACTGCTGAACAATTAATCAAATGGCCACCCGGGCTATTTGCATTGACCCCCTCCCCCCCTTTGTTTTTACACTGCTGCTATTCGCTGTTTATTATCTATGCATAGTCACTTTACCCCTACCTACATGTATACATTACCTTGACTAACCTGTACCCCCGCACATTGACTCGGTACGGGTACCCCCTGTATATAGCCTCGTTATTGTTATTTTGTTGTGTTACTTTTATTTATTTAGTAAATATTTTCTTAACACTATTTTCTTAAAACTGCGTTGTTGGTTAAGGGCTTGTAAGTAAGCATTTCACAGTAAGGTCTACACCTTGTATTCGGCGCATGTGACGAATAAAAATTTACTTGATTTGATTTGAACACTCCTAGACTCCTAGAACTGAGACTGCCCGAGCGTTTCTGCCTACTCTGGGGCCTCTGTAAAGCTCCACTGGACAGGGGCACAGCTGTTCATGTGTTCAGATCTAGACTGACAAACTACGTTACTGTCCATGGCCTAAGTGGCAAGTACAGTGAGGGAAAAAAGTATTTGATCCCCTGCTGATTTTGTACGTTTGCCCACTGACAAAGACATGATCAGTCTATAATTTTAATGGTAGGTTTATTTGAACAGTGAGAGACAGAATAACAACAAAAAAATCCAGAAAAACGCATGTCAAAAATGTTATAAATTGATTTGCATTTTAATGAGGGAAATAAGTATTTGACCCCTCTGCAAAACATGACTTAGTACTTGGTGGCAAAACCCTTGTTGGCAATCACAGAGGTCAGACGTTTCTTGTAGTTGGCCACCAGGTTTGCACACATCTCAGGGGGGATTTTGTTCCACTCTTCTTTGCAGAACTTCTCCAAGTCATTAACGTTTCGAGGCTGACGTTTGGCAACTCAAACCTTCAGCTCCCTCCACAGATTTTCTATGGGCTAGGCCACTCCAGGACCTTAATGTGCTTCTTCTTGAGCCACTCATTTGTTGCCTTGGCCGTGTGTTTTGGGTCATTGTCATGCTGGAATACCCATCCACGACCCATTTTCAATGCCCTGGCTGAGGGAATGAGGTTCTCACCCAAGATTTGATGGTGCATGGCCCCGTCCATCATCCCTTTGATGCGGTGAAGTTGTCCTGTCCCTTTAGCAGAAAAACACCCCCAAAGCATAATGTTTCCACCTCCATGTTTGACGGTGGGGATGGTGTTCTTGGGATCATAGGCAGCATTCCTCCTCCTCCAAACACGGCGAGTTGAGTTGATGCCAAAGAGCTCGATTTTGGTCTCATCTGACCACAACACTTTCACCCAGTTCTCCTCTGAATCATTCAGATGTTCATTGGCAAACTTCAGACGGGCCTGTATATGTGCTTTCTTGAGCAGGGGGACCTTGCGGGCGCTGCAGGATTTCAGTCCTTCACGGCGTAGTGTGTTACCAATTGTTTTCTTGGTAACTATGGTCCCAGCTGCCTTGAGATCATTGACAAGATCCTCCCGTGTAGTTCTCGGCTGATTCCTCACCGTTCTCATGATCATTGCAACTCCACGAGGTGAGATCTTGTATGGAGCACCAGGCCGAGGGAGATTGACAGTTATTTTGTGTTTCTTCCATTTGTGAATAATCGCACCAACTGTTGTCACCTTCTCACCAAGCTGCTTGGCGATGGTCTTGTAGCCCATTCCAGCCTTGTGTAGGTCTACAATCTTGTCCCTGACATCCTTGGAGAGCTCTTTGGTCTTGGCCATGGTGGAGAGTTTGGAATCTGATTGATTGATTTCTTCTGTGGACAGGGGTCTTTTATACAGGTAACAAACTGAGATTAGGAGCACTCCCTTTAAGAGTGTGCTCCTAATCTCAGCTCGTTACCTGTATAAAAGACACCTGGGAGCCAGAAATCTTTCTGATTGAGAGGGCGTCAAATACTTATTTCCCTCATTAAAATGCAAATCAATTTATAACATTTTTGACAAGCGTTTTCCTGGATGTTTTTATTGTTATTCTGTCTCTCACTGTTCAAATAAACCTACCATTAAAATTATAGACTGATCATTTCTTTGTCAGTGGGCAAACGTACAAAATCAGTAGGGGATCAAATACTTTTTTCCCTCACTGTAACTATGGCTGAAGCAGTTTGTTCATGTAGGTCAATAATTTGTAACTTGTGTGCCACTAGCTGCCACTGGCATTTACAGTCCAATGCAGAGGAGGATGTGTCTTTGGACACCAGCATGCAGACTGGACTATGGGCACTCCATGGGCCAGGACACCCTCTATCCTTGTCACGGTCGTCTATGTCGTCTAAGTATGACCAAGGCGCAGCGTGTCCAAGAAACATGACTTTATTAAACAAACGTTATCGAACTACAAAACAAAAGACGACTCAATGAAGTCCACGGTACACTGACCGAAACGGAACAAAAACCCACAATTCCCACAGGAAAACATTCAGATTAAATATGGCTCCCAATCAGAGATAACGAGCCGACAGCTGACACTCGTTACCTCCGATTGGGAGTCATAGACCAAACCTAGAAATGAAGCCAACAGAAAAGCAAACATAGAAAATACACCCAAACCCAACATAACAAAATACACCCTGGCTCAAATACAAAAGTCCCGGAGCCAGAGTGTCACAATCCTCCACTCACAGCACATCTATTAACTAGAAGGGTCTTTATCAGGGTCAAGAAATAAAGATATTGTTAGTTATGTTACAATATTAAAATGACATTGTTAGGGTCACGCACAGACATACAAATACACATACCATTGTATTGATGCAGTACATACTTGTTTTCTTTGTTGACTCGTGTGAAGTGTCTAAAGTTGCTTGAAGTGGCTTGAGAGTGAAAAGCATAATTTACCCCAAAATAAAATAATAAATATGCATTAACCAAGATATTGTAAACTCATTCCAGACTGATAAATGGCCTAACCAATCACAGCCAGGATAGGGACCATAACAAACAAAATGTCAAGATCAAATGCTGAACTATATTACAAGTCACTGAAACAGTGGCTCAGTTTTCCTACTGGAACACAACCAATGACCAGTGTCATTTTAGGTCATCTACCACAAGAATATGCAGAGCTTTGTGAAACAGTATTGAAAGAGAATGAATACACTTCTGCTTATCCATCCAAAATTCCTAGTTGTTTTCCAGCAAATTGGTCAATTTTCAAACAGGACAAACACAGATTTTGTGAATTTTGGACACTCCTTTCTCTCACATAGTTTCCACACCATGTCCCTCCTCTTAACAATCTTCTCATTGTGACACAGGATGACATGGTTCAACAAGTGACTCAGTCCATGAATGTTCACTTTCATTAAAGACTCCAGTAGGCCGGCATAATCACTGATATTGAGCCATGACTCACTTTTCCTGCTCTGTTGTGGTGTTTTTTGTTCTCTTTGCTTTTTTGTCCTTTTCATTGCCTATAAATGGCTCGCACCAGGCTTCCAACGTGATACTAGCTATATCGCTGCAGATAATCAACTACCACATGATTAGGGCTTTAGAAAAATGCAAAACATTGTGGTTGTGAACAAAGAAACATAATAATGAAACATTCCAAAGATATATGTTCAGATATGACAACATCTTACTGTATGAGTACACCAAACTAACTGAATACGAGAACAAAAGCAATTGGTTTTCTCGTCTTATGTTATTTTATTTGTAATTTTTTGACACAAATGAATGTCAATAGATGTGCATGTACTACATCTTCTTACAAATTATTCAGAGGCTTCCGTTTTGCCATTGTGAAAGTCAACAGAACAGCATTTACCTGAGTGACAAATGAGTGTGTAATTGGGTCCTTAGGGAAAATAATTCAGCTTAACTACTGGAAATAACGTGTAAATTCAATACATTTCCTAATGAGCTAATTTGAGTTTGCTGCAATTAGTCTGGGTACAGAGAGACATTCTGTGGCCGAGGTGAGGTAAATTAAACCACAGCCCTGTTATATTCATTAAAATTAGCATATGGACCTGTCAACACTACTCTGAGCTGCGTTGTAACAATGCCATTTAGCCCCACATCAAACCATGCCATTGGAATGAATGCATGTGGTGGGTAAATGCTTCCCTACCCCCAGCGACAGGGAGGACTGGGACTGGCAAGCATGGCTCTGACGCACAAAAGACCAAGCCTTTTTACAGCCAGGCCCTGGCTCCTGACCAGAGGCCATCCACATCAACACGACTTACACTCCACCATTGCTCTGAGCTACTGTCTCCTTCTGCTCCATGCTACGGCTGCTCTCCCTTTCCCCTCACAACACACACAGTTAGAGAGAGGCAGTGGGTGAAGGAGGAAGGGAGGGAAGGAGGGAAGGAGAGAAGGAGGGAAGGAGAGCCCTGAGTGTGTGGTTAAGCACAATGGGATTTTCTTATTGTTATTCAAAGCTTTTGCTATTGTCTTGAGATTGATCCCTGTTGTACACTGTTATTTTGTGTTTGTTAGGGTCTAGGTTTTCAATTCTTATATACAATGCCTTCAGAAAGTATTCACACACCTTTTTCCACATTTTGTTGTGTTACAGCCTGAATTTAAAATTGATTAAATTGAGATTTTTGTAACTAGCCTACACACAATAACCCATAATGTCAAAGTGGAATTATGTTTTTAGACATTTTTACAAATTAATAAAAAATGAAAAGCTGAAATGTCTTGAGTCAATATGTATTCAACCCCTTTGTTATGGCAAGCCTAAATAACTTCAGGAGTAAAACATTTTTGGGATGAATACAACGTGTTATGTTTGGGGAAAATCCAATACAAGACATTCCTGAGTACCACTCTCCATATTTTCAAGCATAGTGGTGGCTGCATCATGTTATGGGTATTATTGTAATCGTCAAGGACTGGGGAGTTTTTCAGGATAAAAAGAAACGGAATGGAGGTAAGCACAGGCAAAATCCTAGAGGAAAACCTGGTTCAGTCTGCTTTCCACCAGACACTGGGAGATGAATTGACCTTTCAGCAGGACAATAATCAAATAAATAAGGCCAAATCTACACTGGACTTGCTTACCAAGAAGACAATGAATGTTCCTGAGCAGCCGTGTTACAGTTTTGACTTAAATCAACTTTAAAATCTATGGCAAGACCTGAAAATGGTTGTCTATCAATGATCAACAACCAATTTGACAGAGCTTGAATAATTTTGAAAATAATAATTGGACAATCCAGGTGTGGAAAGCTCTTAGAGACTTACCCAGAAAGGCTCACAGCTGTAATCGCTGACAAAGGGGTGTGAATACTTATGTAAATTAGATATTTATGTATTTCATTTTCAATAAATGTGCAAAAGATTCAAAATAAATGTTTTCACTTTGTCATTATGGGGTATTGTATGTATATGGTTGAGAAAATAAATCAATTGAATCCATGTTTTTGAATTCAGGCTGTAACACAACAAAATGTGGAATAAGTCAAGGGGTATGAATACTTTCTGAAGGCACTTTAGCCTATATAGGCCTGACAGTTTTAAGCAGGTACAACATTTGGGAATATACAACATTTAACAAAACATGAATATCCAAATGTGCCAGAATAAAATGAAAATAGTTATTTTGTTGTTGTTGTTGTTGTTTGTCATCTTTACGTTTGAACCCTCTAGTGAAAACAGGTATTGTTACTCAGCAGAGCACAGCAGGCCTTGGTTTCATTGTTCTGCCAGGGTTTTAAAACAGGCTGCTAGTTATCAATACAACACAGACTATTCCACTCACTCAGCTGTGCCTCTCGATACACTTCAGAACCTTGCATGCTGAACAGCCAGCCATGATCTCACACAATTGGGCATCTTCACTGACAGATCCTTTCTTTCTAGATGGATTGGCCAGGCCCGTGCCTAAGCTCTGGGCTTCCTTCTGCTCGCATATTATCTGACTGAACACTATTTCAATTCATTAAATCCCATTAGAGAATGTGCCGTTTTATATATTGGTAGCTACTCCGGATTAAGACCTAATTAACCCTGCGATTTGCTTGTGACAGCAGAAATGGAGCGTCTGAATTCAGCCCTATAGAGGGGGGGGGTGTAGTGAAGACAGGGCATGGAGAAGAAGACCGACCCTCTCTTCGTCCCTACCTCGGCTGATCTCCCCACTCTGACTACTTGGAGTAGAAAAGCAAATGTAAAGGCCTTGGGCAGGCTTTGATATGTCAGCTGTTCGTCTGCTTTAACCTGGACTATATCTAACAGACCTAGACTAGAGGTCAATGAGAATCAGAGGACAAGGGATGGAAGAAAGAAAGACAGACAGAAAGACAGAGGCCCGTGGCCGAATACCTATCCTTACGTTCTAAATAGTAGACATTTTAGGTAAGCAAATATATTTATTTTATAGTATGTGAAATTTAGAAAATTGAGGACGCTTTAAATGCCAGGATGTTATACAAATTTCAACTTTTCATCTAGTAGAAATGGCGTGTGTTTGACAACAGCTGATAATCAGCTGATAGTGAAATAAGGGGACACATTGTACCCAAAGGAAGGAATGGCTGGAGAATTTAGCATTTTTCAAACACCTGAAACAGCTTTTTTAGCAATCTAGAGCTTTAATCAGTAAGCTTAATTCTATGTCCAAATTCTTCTGTTTTGCATATCTAAGCATACCTCTTGAGCTGTCTGTATCCTCCTGACTGGTGGTTCTTTTTAAAAATAAACTTAATATGCTTCTCTGCATCTCTGCTAAAATCTGGGTAAAATATGGAATGTGAGTCTTATTCAGTACATTTAGTTATTTCTTGCTTTTCTAAAGTCTACCAACCTTGCCGGCAGGAATGCCAGCTAAGATACAGTTAACTGCCAAAATAATGGAAACAGTTGAGTAAATGAGGGATACAAAGTATATTGAAAGCAGGTCCTGAGTTAATTAAGCAATTAACATCCCATCATGCTTAGGGTCATGTATTATTTTGGCTACCATGACTATGCCCCCATAGGATGGCAATGCCCCCATCCACAGGGCACGAGTAGTCACTGAATGGTTTGATAAGCATGAAAACAATTTAAGCCATATGCCATGGCAGTTTCATTTACCAGATCTCAACCCAATTGAACACTTATGGGAGATTCTGGAGCGTTGCCTGAGAGAGCGTTTTCCACCACCATCAACAAAACACAAAATTATGGAATTTCTCGTGGATGAATGGTGTCGCATCCCTCAAATAGAGTTCCAGACACTTGTAGAATCCATGCCAAGGTGCTTTGAAGGTGTTCTGGCTCGTGGTGGCCCAACGCCCTATTAGTGTTCCCTTTATTTTGGCAGTTACATATAGTTAGACAAGCTAGCTACTCTAACTTGATTGATAGCCTGAAATGGCTTCTTGGTAGCTAGTTATGAGGTTGGGAGATTGGGAACCAATCTGGGCTAGCTAAAGCCAACTTCATAAAATTGCTAGGTGGTTAGTAGTATTACAGAGAAACAACAACAACAAACATTTGTTATGATGTTTTATTTTACAGGACAAATCTGAGGGGGCATGTGCCCCTGTGCCCCTTATAGGCATGACGCCTTTGGCAGGAATCAACGCAACTGCGCATTAGATGACACATTCTCAGGATGGTAGAGCCTTGTATGTTGTTATTTGTTGCTTACTGTATTCGTTTTACTAAACAGTATGTTTGAAATTGTATGTAGTACGATTAGTACACAGTATGTAGAAAGAAAGAAAGAAAGAAAGAAAGAAAGAAAGAAAGAAAGAAAGAAAGAAAGAAAGAAAGAAAGAAAGAAAGAAAGAAAGAAAGAAAGAAAGAAAGAAAGAAAGAAAGAAAGAAAGAAAGAAAGAAAGAAAGAATGAAAGAACGAACCAAAGAAAGTATGTTGAAGATACCCTCCTCCCTCTCTCACTAGTCACGCCCCTGTGATGGCAGTACGGGAGAGATTTGGGAGGCACAGGACGCATAGCGGCCTCATAACGGACACCTTTGTCCAGTATTGTGTTCTATTACCTCTCCCTCCCCAGCATTAAAACCATTAGAAGCACCTTCATCCTGTCACAGTCCGTATTAGAACATTACATATTCACACCTCTGTAGGACAGCCCTTTAATGAGGATGAAGGGAGACCAATAGAGTTTTTTCCGTCCCCTTTTTATGACATAAACTATGGACAATAATGAGCTGGGGGAGTGGAGACAGGGAAACAGCTCCCCTCTTCTCTGAATCAAAGCCAACGTTTATGAGAACGCTATAAGTATGGCACAACAAGAAAACCGAGGGGCTGAAAGCATGTGAATACCGATAAATAAAGGTTTAGAATGTTATTTTTTTTAACCTGCACTATACAAATGATACACAGGATTATTAAGAGTAGGGTACATGCTACTCACTCAAATTCGGCTTAGCGTTCAAGCTCAACGATTTCAAAAGGCCAGTGAAAGTGTGCGGTCAGAGCCAGTATGCAGTGTAGTGACTGGCCGGCACGTTCAAATTGACTGTAGCCCAGATACAACAGCTCCCTCTGCAGTCTCACACCCTCTGATTGAAAAGACACATTTGCAATGTACAATATTTTCCAGTTAATAAAAAAAAAAGATCAATAATAAATAGCAGCTCAAGAACTATAGTCTCATAAAATCAGAGGCCAGAACAATAATAATACCAAAGCACACTATAAGGTTAGCCGTTGAGGCAAAACCCCAGCAATGGGATTGTATCAATCCCTGCATTACATACAATTCTATTCAACAATCCTAGAACAGTAAATAAAGTGAAATAGGATGTTCATCCATGGGACAAATCTGATTCCTGATGGAGAATTCAACAGCATTTTAACTGTGCTACTTCACATGACAGCTTACAACGCTTTTCTGAAGAAAATAATTCTTATTTGAAGTAATACAGCTCAAATTTCCCTCACCCCTTCAAGCGCAAAACACAAAAAGGCTGCCACCACCTGATTCAATCAAGTGTGCTACAATGTATACCCATGGGCTACAGGGCGACTTGTATTTTAATTCATAATGTAATACCCTATTCTCAACGGCTAGGTCTGTAGTGTTCTGAGCTGCCTTTTCTTATTTTCTTGTAAACACTTTAAAGAAACCAAAAAATATGCTAGGAAGCACATTCTCCCTCATGCAAATTCTATGTGATCTATAACACCATGTGCTCAGACTCTTTTGTGACTACAAGACATATCAGCAAATGGGAAGTCGATTTTAACAACAAATTGGGTTAGCCTATAAACCAACAATGGCGATTGATGAAAATGCAAAAAGGTACATTTGTCTTACAATATGCAGGCATTCAGCAGCAAGCCCAGGGAAATGTTCAGTGGGAGGAAGAGGAGGGTGAGAAGAAGAGGAAGAAGAACAAGAACAAGAACAAGAAGAACAAGAATAATGGAAGGACCTCAAGGAATGATAAAAAAAAGCAAGACAATTAAAGAAAGAGAAGGGGGGTGGAGGAGAAACCCTAAGTACAGTACATGCCATGTACTACATAGTGGGACTAACTTAATGTTTGAGGCTATTAGCACAGAGACATGGCTGTGGGTGCCAAGTTTTGAGGAATAACAAGAACAGTGAAGGGTGAAAAGCACGCTTGTGTGGAGAGGCTGAACCGGAAGGAGCTATGGGGGAACCCTGGGGTTTTGGGAGATGGGCTGTATTCAACCTTTCTCTTTCTCCAGTCTCACAGTACACCCACAACTGATGTGACTTTTTTACTGCTTAAGTCATGACTCATTTCATATACTCTTATAAATGCATGTGTGATGATGGGAAAATATGCAGTAACATACCAGTACAAAATGATACTGACAAGATGTTAAGACAACATATGAAAATAGATGACGTTCTGTAACTTGAATACAGGTATTTCACTTTGAACATGGCATGCTCTCCCGCTCTCCACATGAAATGTCAAACATTCTGTTCCTTACAGACCAATATCGGTTGAATGATACAGTTACAACATAGAAACAGAGCTTGTGTTATAATAAATCTGGAATTTTTTTAATCGTTCTTATTTTCAACCCAATCTGTGACAAAACATTTTCATTACTTTGGATGAGCATGGCTCTCAGAAAATCTAACGTGATTATTCCTGCCCTGGGAGAAGGGCTGTCTCCCTGCGCTCTGTCAAAAGGTCAATTATGGCCCCAAACCGCCATGCAGTGACACTGACCTGGAAGCAGTACTGATGACCCCACATCCAGGAGCCCAAAAGAGTTGATCATCTAACATGCACGCTGCCTGAAGCAATGGAAATCTGACATTTGTCCTTATTCAAATGAACACAAACAATATGCATCTCAGGCCTTTCCCTAACCTGAGCCAAACATAAGACATGGGGACCAGCAATCTGTTTTGCAATGTCCTCCATACATGTTCTAGTCTTTCCCTCTGAATAAAACCAACCAGCAATCACACTGATACAGAAGATACATGCTGCCAGTTTTTACACTTTAGAAATTAGGTTCTGGTTGGATTTGCTTACATCAAACAATGTTATGAGAAGGATTTAATAAGCATTGAGTGCAAAGTTATTTTCACATAAATGTAGTAGCCTATAGTACACTATTAATGGGATGCAGACTTACAGCACAGCACTCTTACGCTGTGGTGAGCTAAATGTTGTCCACATTCAGCTGGTAAAAATGAAGCAAGTATACTACAAAGTGCCATAATACAGGTTTATACACAGTACATTCGCTCTGAATTGCATTTGCCCGGAGCGTTACCTTCCACTATAAATGTTTATCCATGTAGACTTCCCATCTCATGCTGTTTGGTCTCTGTGCTGAAGGTAAAGGGCTGGCTGATAACCGTATGACACAGAGCAAGGGCTCTCATGTCTTCAGGGCGTTTCACAGAGCATGATCATGAAAAGCAGAAACATGGAGCAGACGGTAGAAGGTTGAGCATGGGACCATTTTTCTCCTGCACGTCAGTTAATTTCCTTTCCCTTTTGTTCCACATCACTTTTCTATTATGCTTTGGCCACATTGGCAACATAGTACAAATCTATTCTAATCATTACCCCCAAACGAAAAATGGATAGCCAGTGAGGGGAATGTGGGGGAATTGTTATTTTTCACATTCTAATTCACATCACAAGGAACCCAAAAGAAACACATATATCAGATTGGTTTGGCGCCTTTCCGCCCGCAGCCATGCAGCACACACTGATATTAGTTTTAAATACAGATTGCCGGCAATAACACAGCAGAGGGGTCCCTGTCTGGTACACAAACCACAGCCAGGATTGCTTCACATAGCCGGCTCTCTGTAAGTGAGACACCTTCAATCAAAAAGCTCAAATAAATGTAGTTCTTTGGCTCTGTCAACTGTAAACTGTTATTGATCCCAACAAATGAAATTTGTTCACGCTGATCGATCAAACACATGATCTGTTTTTTTCAGTCTATTACCAGCAAGTGGAAACTCAAGAGGCATCAATAAATACAGCTGGGTCACTCAGGATAGATTCTCTCTGCAGCCAGAGGGCTGTAAAAACAGTAAACCAAACATAAGCACTTGTACTTAAAGGTAATGGACCTGTGTCATGACTAAACGTTAAGTGCCCGAGGTAAGATACAGGATGCAGCTTTGTAGTACCTCCAAGGTCTGTCTGCAGACACTTGGAGTTTGTTTGTCTCTCTTTTTGCCCCTGCTAATATCTCTCTCTCCCCCCTGTATAAGCCTTCCAGCTGGCATGCTGCTGTGCTTGGCAGGTTGGGGGAACATGAGAATTAAACCTATATCGCACCAGCTACCAGTTCTCAAATATCAGCGGAGTCCAGCACTTCACAAGGGACTAGTGGGAGGAAAGCATGTCAACGGTACAAACAACCAGCTCATCCTGGCAGAGCTTCAAGAAAAAAGTTTTCATAAGAAAGTGTGCAATGCGCATCCATTTTTCAAAGATGGATTACATAGATGGAACCATCGGACCATAACTCATATTTGTGCACTAATTAATGGACAAACCTGAAGACTACGGGTACAGTTGCGGGAAAGGCACAGGCAGGACAGGTATTGGTTTCTCCAAAATAGGAGGAGGGGGTATAGCTACTCCCCATAATTCCTGTCACTAACAGGTTTTCCATTTCATCCTTTCAATACTCACATCCTGAACTGGTATAGTAGAACCAGTGCCACGTCTACAGCACTGACCAGACATGGAGAAGCATGATGTTGTTCTGTAACCCCACTAAAGCAGCCTTCTCAACTATTGGGTGCCCCCCCCCCCACCCCCCTTCCAGTAAAACCATGGCTCATGGCCCAGAAATGCATCCATTCCCTTCTTCTAAACAAACAGAAGCCATTAAACCCAAATATCAGAAGTATCAAAGTCATTCATACAGTACTAGTAAAAACTCAAAGGTTGGAGACTAAATTCATCCAGTAAAAACACGGTTCAGTTGACATTCTTATGAAATTCCATGAGACTATTCTTTGTGATCATGACCTTAAATGCCAGATACAGATACTGTAAACAAAGAGATACAGACTATACCACAGGAAATAACACGTTTAGTTGACGAGACACCATAAAAGGTGCCTTTGCCTGGTGCCTGAGAAGAACTGTGGTCTAATTGTTCAATCCTTTGGAATAAGTCCAATGTTCTCGATACTGACTGTAGCTCAATTGGTAGAGCATGGCGCTTGTAACGCCAGGGTAGTGGGTTCGATCCCCGGGACCACCCATACGTAAAAATGTATGCACACATGACTGTAAGTTGCTTTAGATAAAAGCATCTGCTAAATGGCATATTATTATTATCACTGTCTAGGTCCATGGGAAATTAAACCCTTTCACCTCCAGTGTCTCATGTTAAGAAGCCTTGCCTGAAGTCAACCCGAAACTATCTTCTTCAGTCCTTTTGCATTTCCTCTGAATACCATGAGAAGAGTGACAGCTTGTCCACAAACCAAAGGGAGACTTCTAGAAATAAGACTATCCACCCCTCCACTGTGATAGAGCAAGGCTGATAAGTCCTTTATAATGGAAAATCATTTAAAAAAGTGTAAAATGTTGGAGGCTCAGTTTTTTCCATGTTTCTGCCACTATCACTCCAGCTATTGATAAGATGTATAAATGTATTGCAGAATAATTCTGCAGGAAAATAGATAAAAGGTTGCTGAATAAAATATGAGGCGAAGGCTGTAAATTGTAGCAATGCATATCATTTGATTCAAATGTAGGACGCAATTACCATCTGCTACACTCATCAGTTCCCTCCTTTATGACTTAATTATATGTTTAATGCTATCAGATCAAAGAAAGGGCAAAACAGATGAATGAGGGAGAAAGAGAAAAGATTCCGCAAAAAGACAAAAGGCACATAAAGGATGGAATTGATTCAATTTACCGGGAAATAGAAAAAGTTAATTTAGATACAATGTTCCCTCATCTTCTTTGCCATTGTGAGATAATAAAGAAGTGTGTTTGCCATTAGGTCTCGTACAAATGTAACAAAAGGAGTCAAGTTCCTCAAAACCAGCTGTCTGCCCGCATTCATTTCTAAAGTATTGTGACTTTGTGAATTTTTCAAAACGTTGTGTGATCACTGACAAGAACCAATCTCTCATTGACATTTATGTAAAAGTTAGTTACAATGTGTAACTTCAATTAACTCTCCCACTGATGGAAAGCCTTGAGAAATCAGTCTATACATCCATATACGATACACATAATTAATAGCAGTATTGATTATAAGTATTGGGTTATTGATGATGCACTGTCCATATATTAAGCAGATCATATCTTTTTACCTGGGTTTATATTGTATGACATCACATTCTATGTATTTATGCATCTGTGCCAAGATGTTAAAATAAACCTAACCTAAACCTAACCAAACCCAGACCCCGAAATCACAGTAGAACTGACTGAAACTTTATTTGGATGCATGAGTAGTCCAAATGGCTGAGGGGTATGTGGCTGCCTGGCCAGTGGCATTCCAGGTGCCAGCGGGCTCCATCTCCTAACTGTGTACCTTTGGCCAGAACTCATTACAGCCTGACATTTAGGACTTGCTGTCCATGCCAAGTCAGCCCACTGGATTGAGACAAATTATGTAGTTCTTTTTTATGTCACACATTAACTCACGTCCAGTGGGAGCCAAATCTGTATCACCTTCATATCAACTGGTTAAAGGATATGGATTTGACCATGGCGTTATGCTCCTTGCCTTCTTCTTGCTGGATGATGTACGTGGTTTTGTTCACCTATGCAGAATAAATATGTTACGCTCTCATCCTCATCATATACATATCCATGGTCCATGCATGGAGTTCATAATGTGCTGGTAGAGAGTCAACAAGACATTACATCTCTATGGTGTGGTTTCCCAGACATAAACTAAGCCTAGTCCTGGATTAAAAATCAACCTCAAATGCATTTTAGTCCAGGATTAGGCTTTATCTGTGTTGGGAAGCAGCCCCTAAGAGAGGTAAATGTCTATTGTTATGTGATAAACCCCATAGTATCTGTTAATAAAGTTAATCATCAAAATGTACCTATCATGAATAGTTACAACTAATCTTTGTAAGACGGCAACTCAACTTTAGTTGAGTAGAATGCAGTGATGTCCCCTGTTGTGTTCTGTCCCCAAATGCTGAGAATAAATTAAAAAGAGATGGAAGAAAAATAATGAATCAACAAGAATAGATGTAATTGTTTCTCCTCTGACAGCATATCCTACCTAATCTTCAAATACATCTTAATTGAAGCATAATGATAATGAATATTTTTGACTATTCTAGATGTTGAAATTAGTCAAACTATTCATATCAAGAGAGATGACTGAGATGAGAGAATGAGACAGATTTATTTGAAAACACCTTCATTAGGGTATTTTTGTGGGTTACAATGAGATGATGCTTTAAATTTATCAAATCATGTTTGGAACTTATTCTCTTTCAATCTTAGGAAATTTCCCATGAAAGGTAGGGGTTTGCTTTTGGACTACTAGACCAAAGAAAAGAACATGAAGAGAGCAAAAGCTCCATCTTGTGGTGTGAAAGGAGAATGGAACTTCAGAACAAACAAATACATTCCCAGGTACTCTACACTACAGAACTGTGAGCAGTATACTACTATACTATACTATACTAAACTATACTATAGTAAGCATCTCATAATATAACCACTAGCATTCAATAAGGTAACAAATACTAGATGCAGGTAAGATATTGGTTAATGTCAAGAATCTGTGAGATGGAGTACCAGAAGATATTGTGGGATCTGAATTCATTCAAACCAATGATAATGTTTTGGGGGGAACAAATACAATGATAATGAATAGCAAATGAATGAGACAAATTAAGTGGGAATTAAATATCCCCCTGGGAGCAAACAAGATATCATATGTAGTGGACCCTTGTCTTGTGAATGACATGGCAGACAATATTCTACCTGGTTGAAGGCCTAGTTTCATCATTACGAAGGCCTATACGGTACATTTGGTGATGGAGACGTTTATAGTTGAGGAGGTCTATGAGACAGGCTGTGTCTCAAACGGCACCCTATTCCCTACAGTGAGGGAAAAAAGTATTTGATCCCCTGCTGATTTTGTACATTTGCCCACTGACAAAGAAATGATCCGTCTATAATTTTAATGGTAGGTTTATTTGAACAGTGAGAGACAGAATAACAACAACAAAATCCAGAAAAACGCATGTCAAAAATGTTATAAATTGATTTGCATTTTAATGAGGGAAATAAGTGTTTGACCCCCTCTCAATCAGAAAGATTTCTGGCTCCCAGGTGTCTTTTATACAGGTAACGAGCTGAGATTAGGAGCACACTCTTAAAGGGAGTGCTCCTAATCTCCGCTTGTTACCTGTATAAAAGACACCTGTCCACAGAAGCAATCAATCAGATTCCAAACTCTCCACCATGGCCAAAACCAAAGAGCTCTCCAAGGATGTCAGGGACAAGATTGTAGACCTACACAAGGCTGGAATGGGCAACAAGACCATCGCCAAGCAGCTTGGTGAGAAGGTGACAACAGTTGGTGCGATTATTCACAAATGGAAGAAACACAAAATAACTGTCAATCTCCCTCGGCCTGGGGCTCCATGCAAGATCTCACCTCGTGGAGTTGCAATGATCATGAGAACGGTGAGGAATCAGCCCAGAACTACACGGGAGGATCTTGTCAATGATCTCAAGGCAGCAGGGACCATAGACACCAAGAAAACAATTGGTACGCCGTGAAGGACTGAAATCCTGCAGCGCCCGCAAGGTCCCCCTGCTCAAGAAAGCACATATACAGGGCCATCTGAAGTTTGCCAATGAACATCTGAATGATTCAGAGGAGAACTGGGTGAAAGTGTTGTGGTCAGATGAGACCAAAATCGAGCTCTTTGGCATTAACTCAACTCGCCGTGTTTGGAGGTGGAGGAATGCTGCCTATGACCCCAAGAACACCATCCCCACCGTCAAACATGGAGGTGGAAACATTATGCTTTGGGGGTGTTTTTCTGCTAAGGGGACAGGACAACTTCACCGCATCAAAGGGACAATGGACGGGGCCATGTACCGTCAAATCTTGGGTGAGAACCTCCTTCCCTCAGCCAGGGCATTGAAAATGGGTCGTTGGATGGGTATTCCAGCATGACAATGACCCAAAACACACGGCCAAGGCAACAAAGGAGTGGCTCAAGAAGAAGCACATTAAGGTCCTGGAGTGGCCTAGCCAGTCTCCAGACCTTAATCCCATAGAAAATCTGTGGAGGGAGCTGAAGGTTCGAGTTGCCAAACGTCAGCCTCGAAACCTTAATGACTTGGAGAAGATCTGCAAAGAGGAGTGGAACAAAATCCCTCCTGAGATGTGTGCAAACCTGGTGGCCAACTACAAGAAACGTCTGACCTCTGTGATTGCCAACAAGGGTTTTGCCACCAAGTACTAAGTCATGTTTTGCAGAGGGGTCAAATACTTATTTCCCTCATTAAAATGCAATTCAATTTATAACATTTTTGACATGCGTTTTTCTGGATTGTTTTGTTGTTATTCTGTCTCTCACTGTTCAAATAAACCTACCATTAAAATTATGGACTGATCATGTCTTTGTCCGTGGGCAAACGTACAAAATCAGCAGGGGATCAAATACTTTTTTCCCCTCACTGTATATAGTGCACTACTTTTTACCAGAGCCCTATGTGCCCTGGTCAAAAGTAGTGAACTATAAAGGGAATAGGATGCCTTTTGAGATGCAGACATAATGTCACTTACAGAGATTTGATGGACTAGAGATCTAGGGATGCTCCATGACAATTGTGTAGCAAGACTATATTGCTATATTATATGAAACGCTTAATTGCTGATTAAAGCCAGCAACCACTGTACGTGTAGATATAGTATGCAGGAGATTTACAATATCTTGAGTTGACAGTCATTGAGTGCACTATCAGTGCTTAGTTAAGAGATAAACTGCAAAACTTACATTGAGTCTGGCCCATTTATCTGACTTGTACATTGTTAGGGGAATTGTAGATAATAGACCATTAAATGAAGCTTAAATAAAAACCCAGTTGATGCATGTGCCATGGATATTTTCCACACAAATGGAAAAGATGTAACAAAAGGAAAAAATGGAAGTAATTGATTTCAAATTAATTGTGCAAAGGTCTCCCTGATGGGTACCATCTGTCAAAACAAGCTGTACGTTTAGTAAATCTAATCATAATTAATTAAATGGCTAACAAATGACATACATCATAGTTAACACTTGTAGAAACTACCGCAGGAACTGTTATGAAACAAATTAGCTTTAACAATTAAAGAAAATGACATCACATAACTAAATATTACACTCATTTCCGCCAGTCATATTTCTTAATGAATTCTCTAATTAATTTAATTCACACATTGTGCATAATTTGGAGCTGAAAATGTCAGTGGGTCAGACTTAACAACCATTCTTGCTGGCTGTCGGTTTCAACGAGAGACATATTAGCAAAACATGACCTCTATATAAATTACAGAGACCAAATGTTGTCATTTTAATTCCAAGGTCTGATTAGCATGTTCTAAATATATCATACAACTACATGTTGTCCATTTTACACATGCCAGTGTCAAATTAAGAGCTTCAATTGTTAGTCACGTTTTTTGCATAATCCCTCTGTTTCAAAAGAAAATGGCTACCAGTAAACAAGGACAACCTACAGCATATTGAGAATTCAGTACCTATCCCTATAACACAACATAGGATGTATATTCATTCACCTTAAACCAAAAAGCTAATCACTGCATGTTTGTGGGTGCCACAATAGTTAAACGATAATGAATACATGAATAACTTGTCCAATGAATAGGACATATAAACTGACACATGCATTGCGAGGCTTCAGGGCTTTCCTGGGGCCAATAATTTAGCCAAGGCACTAATGAAAGTCCATGTACTGTGGCTAAGGGCAGCCACCAGGGGAGACAACACAACACCCACCCCGCCTCCCTCTCTCTCTCTCGCTCTCTCTCTCGCACTCTCTCTCTCGCGCGCTCTCTCTCTCTATCCAAGTGGTGGGGGCACTTAATGGTCTGGATGGAGCCAATAGGGCTCCCAAGAGATGCCTGCTGATGAAGTGAAAACCTGTTGTTTCCTCTCTGAATCACTGCCTAATGGCTATAGCATTACAGCTTTTATGATGCCTTTGTGTGTGTATGTGTGTGTGTGTGTGTGTGTGTGTGTGTGTGTGAGAGAGAGAGAGAGAGAGAGAGAGAGAGAGAGAGAGAGAGAGAGAGAGAGAGAGAGAGAGAGAGAGAGAGAGAGAGAGAGAGAGAGTGAGTGACAAACACACAGTTGAACGTTTTACTTGAATTGTGAATATATTCACTGCACCTCTATTGCAGACACAAAAGTAACTGACACACCTGTACTGGTTACACCAGTTATGCTTGATTATTATGCCTATTATCACCATACTGACACATCACACTTTGCTATAATTTGAAAGTTGGAAAAACGGCCGTGCAAAGGTCCATTACTGACTAAAAGACTGTCGGGGAAAAAAAACTCATCAAAATAATCCGTTTTTGTTTAGGCCTACACTTACTGTGCGATGCATCATGTATTCTTTTGTTGATATTAGACAGGCCACACCCACTTTCACGCCACCTTCCCTGTACCCTAAAACGATTTGCTTAAAATTAAGCTATCTATCCAATCACTGTGTGTGCTCTCAAAGTGCAAAGTTGAAATATGTCGTTGATGGCCGCTACCTCCACGACAGAACAGGGGCAAATGTGTCAAAGAAGTAAATATATGGATGTCTGTGGTTTTCCATTCTTCTCAAGGAAATATGATCCTTTAACTTCTCATTCGAAGATATTTAGGTGAGGGCAAGTAACAACAAAATGCAAGATAATTGCCTGTGCATAATAGTGGACAGCGCATGGATACTTGTGATATACATTGTAACATTCAGGGAAGTAAATTGACAAAGTGGAGGTAAGTTTTATTGATACATTGTTGCGTTTGTGTTTCATGTTTTTCGCTACAAAATGCACACTAGTTCAACGACTTTTGACAGACGATTCCAACGGTAGTTTGGCCAAAGCAATCTTCTCCGCGTGGAATGCCACGCAAGCAATAGCCTACAACTATTATAACTACCCAACGTAAAGAGAAGTTGCACGGGGGGTGAAGTATGACTTGCGCATGCATTAATAAGATATTGTGACCTATTATATCTAGACTTACTAAAATGAAGGCTATAAAGAAATACTTTAGGGGTAGTGGGAGGGCATTTGCATTTGTTTTCATTGCATCTGTCATTTGGCTACTTTTCGATATGGCAGCACTTCGCCTTTCAATAAATGATGTTAACAGCCAACTTTTGAAAGAAAGCATGGTGAAGGAAAGGCTGGCTGACATACAGCAGGCCACGAAACGTACGAAGTTGGTGCATAGGGGGTTTAAAAATCCAGTACAGAGAGTAGACTTAGACCTGGACGATGCAGGTAATGAAGGTCCAGTCCAGAATGAAAAGAAAGTCCTTGAAGTGGACAGAAAGCGAGGGCCTACTGTCAAGAAGGACCCGCAGTTGAAGGACAAAATCAACTCACATGAGCAACAAGGGGTGAATGCCCAACCAAAGTCAGAACATGGAAATGTTCTCATTTTTAAGCCTAACCAAATCGAAGCTGTGACTCATGTCACAGTACAGTTGAGTGTGCCTTTGAATACGAAAGCACCTGTCAAAGATACTTTGCCTGTCAAAGACGTGTCAAAAAAGGCAGTGGACTTGATGAAGTCTGAGGATAAGAAAGTGGCATTGCTGGCAGCAGTGCTCTCGAACTTCACCAAAGTGCCACCTGGTGTTCAGGAAGGAAAACATGTTGAAACATTTACCTCAAAGACAGAGAAAGCAGAGGAAAATATAGACCAAGTGCAAAAAGCCAAAGACAATATGGACTCCAAGACAAAGGAGGAAGTCCTAGATTCACTGGAGCCTGGCATACAAGAAAGTTTTATAAAATACAAAGTTGCGGTGGACCCCACAGTTAAACCTGTCAAAAAGGATGTACTGAACGGAAAAGAGGTGGTTGTCAATATTAAGGACAAACAAATCAATGCAGTTGATAAAGGTAAGCCTTATGCTGTAAATGAGAACTTACCACCTACAGCAAAGCCTAAACTCCAACCAGAAGTTCCCACAAACTCCACAGATGTTCGAAACACAGGTGTCCACAAAGTGCTGTCATTAGACATGACCCAAGCCCCCAGAGATGCCAATGCAATTGGGCAATTTGGGCAAGCAGCCATGGTGCCCAGTGACAAAGAGCAGGAGGCGAGGAACCGGTGGAATGAAGGCCATTTCAACGTGTACCTGAGTGACCAGATCCCTGTGGACCGAGCCATCCCAGACACCAGACCTAATACGTGAGTCACACTGTGGCCTGGAGCACATCATGCATACTCACGTACTCCCACACTCATATTACTCATACAGTGATATAGTACGGTTAGCATTAGGTAACCTCTCTTGTTACTGTGTTGTGTTGTTTTCCAGGTGTTCTGAGAGTGTGGTCCATGATGACTTGCCCACCACCAGTGTGATCTTCTGCTTTGTGGACGAGGTGTGGTCCACTTTGCTCCGGTCCGTCCACAGTGTCCTCAACCGCTCTCCACCACACCTTATCAAAGAGATCATCCTGGTGGATGACTTTAGTACCAAAGGTAAGAGAGGGGAGGGGCTTTCCTGGTAAACAGTACAGACTGGGTTCAGAGTTTTTCCCAGCCATGGGAAATTCTGGGCCCAACTGAAGAACATTTAATTTCATGACTCTAGGACCAAGAAAATGTATTCAAAATAGTTAATGAAGTTTCGTAATTGTATTTTCTTAATGGTAAAATATGGCAGTTTTTTGCAATATACTGTAAAATGGCTGATTTGGAGATCTTCAGACAGCAACGATATCTTATAAATAGGACCTGGAGTTTTTCCTGGGCAGGTCACATGGTCAGAATAAACTCAGGGCCCTAAACACACTTGCTCTCATCCACTCTTTCAGAATATCTCAAGGACCACCTGGATGTGTACATGTCCCAGTTTCCCAAAGTGCGGATTGTCCGTCTGCAGGAGAGGCAGGGCCTGATCCGAGCTAGGCTGGCAGGAGCCTCCATTGCCAAAGGTAACCAACCACATCCTGCTATATCGTATCACCACTCTCGTTTACCTTGTATGCTGTTTAAACAAAAAATGATATGCAAAGAATCTCAATCTTGTCCTCCCGTACATGTGGCAGTCAAGCGTCCCTGTGGTTTTGTTTGTCTTCAGTGGTTTGTTTGCATTTCCCTTCAGGTGATGTTTTGACTTTTCTTGACTCACATATTGAATGCAATGTGGGCTGGTTGGAACCTCTGCTGGAGAGAGTGTACATGGACAGGAGGAAAGTGGCATGCCCAGTCATCGAAGTCATCAGTGACAAGGACATGAGGTAATGTATCATTACCATAACATTATATGCTTGCGTTTCGAATGGCAAAATATTTCCTATATAGTACATCAGTTACTTTTTTACATTACACTTAAAACTACTACTACTACTTTGAAAGTTGTAGCTATCAATTGTCTTGTTAGCAATCACCCATATTAGCAGACATATTTAATTTCAAACTTCACATTTCTCTAGTGTAGGCTACTTATTGTAATTATCAATATCAGTAACATTTTCTCAAGAAGTGATCGTTTCGGTCGGTGTTGCTACATTTTGGTTTATCGTCCCAGCTCTAATTTCAGAGTTATTATTCAACCTTATTGTCTATGAGTTAGACCCCCAAATTTGGTATGTCAATACCATCTGGGGGCAAAATGTCTCATAGTTTTTTTTTTAGGTCTATTTACCTAGACTGGGCCGTTCTGGCTCGGACACAGCTTACTTAGCTGACTATGTCCCTAAAGTTGCAAAATGTGTGATAGCATTGCAGCAATGGAAGCTTTCTATGTGTTACCTACAAATCATACATCATTAGAAAGATTTTCCGAATATTTCGGTCAACAGACTTCTGACTTCTAGGGTTCAAGTTGGACTTACCTGTATACATTGCTGTAAAAAGTAACCCTGATAACCCAAGAGTTTTATCAGCTTATTTTTATACAGCCAGGTTTGATGCAACATCCTGTTTACTGGAAGTCAGTCCCTGTAATGTTGATTCATCTGAGTTATCTTGAGTTTTGTGCATTTCATTCCCTAATGCATTGTTAATCCAGTAATGTCATATTGTTTAATGATCTGTTTACAGCTATGTGTTGGTGGACAACTTCCAAAGAGGGGTATTCAAATGGCCCTTGGTGTTTTGGTGGAGCAGGTTATCAGAGGACATCATTAAGAAGAATCACATCAAGGATTCAGATCCTATCAGGTAATTCTGGATTTCATTACACCCCTTATTACTGTATGTTTATATACACAGCAAATTGGCCAGTGTTACCTAGTGTTGATTTTTCAGTGTAGCATTTCTAATGTTGATTCAGGAGTTAAATTAACTCTAAGATTGAGAATTACACATCACTCTGCAGGTCAGCATAATGTGACTTGCAGGCCTGATGTGGCCTGTAAACCAGGAGGTTCCTAACACCACTGTGTTAGGGTAAAACATGTCTGTCAAAGTAAGGCCTCCCCACTGGTTGAATCAACGTTGTTTCCACGTCATTTCAATGAAATTACATCGAACCAACATGGAATAGAAGTTGAATTGTCTGTGCCCAGTGGGTTATGATATATATATTTGCATATTTGTTTCTAGCTCCAAACGTGCTCACTCTCCTGCCCTTTATCTTTCACCCCTCCACTTCCCTCCTTCCCGCTCACTCACCAAGTTACTCTCACTTTCACTACACTAGACAGAGCTTTCACTCTTGAGCCTAATATGTACACAACAATACTCCCATAATCCAAAAAGTAAATATCAGAACGAGCAATGTCAGAGTCCGGAATATATATACAGTTGAAGTTGGAAGTTTACATACACTTAGGTTGAAGTCATTAAAACTTGTTTTTCAACCACTCCACAAATTTCTTGTTAACAAACTATAGTTTCTACTTTGTGCATGACACAAGTCATTTTTCCAACAATTGTTACAGACAAATTATTTAACTTATAATTCACTGTATCACAATTCCAGTGGGTCAGAAGTTTACATACACTAAGTTGACTGTGCCTTTAAACAGCTTGGAAAATTCCAGAAAATGATGTCATGGCTTTAGAAGCTTCTGATAGGCTAATTGACATAATTTGAGTCAATTGGAGGTGTACCTGTGGATGTATTTCAAGACCTACATTCAAACTCAGTGCCTCTTTGCTTGACATCATGGGAAAATCATGGGAAAATCAAAAGAAATCAGCCAAGACCTAAAAAAAAGTCTGGTTCATCCTTGGGAGCAATTTCCAAACGCCTGAAGGTACCACGTTCATCTGTACAAACAATAGTACGCAAGTATAAACACCATGGGACCACGCAGTTGTCATACTGCTCAGGAAGGAGATGCGTTCTGTCTCCTAGAGATTAACGTACTTTGGTGCGAAAACTGCAAATTAATCCCATGAAAAACAGCAAAGGACCTTGTGAAGATGCTGGAGGAAACAGGTTCAAAAGTATCTATATCCACAGTAAAACAATATAAAGTGGGTAAAACAGTATGTAAACATTATTATTAAAGTGACCAGTGTTCAATGACATGTGGTAAAGCAGTCTCTTAAGCTTCAGGTCAGGGTACTGGGCGAAAGCCAGCTAGTGGTGACTGTTTAAGAGTCTGATGGCCTGGAGCTGTTTCTTTGTCCCAGCTTTGATCCACCTGTAGTGTCTCATCCTTCTAGATGGTAGTAGGGTGAACCGGCCGTGGCTCGGGTGGCTGAGGTCCTTGATGATCTTCTTGGCCTTCCTGAGACATCGGGTGCTGTAGATGTCCTGGAGGGCAGGCAGTGTGCCCCCAATGATGCGTTGGGCTGACCACACCACCCTCTGGAGAGCCCTGCGGTTGCGGGAAGTGAAATTGCCGTACCAGGGGTGATACAGCCCAACAGGATGCTCTCAATGGTGCATCTGTAGAAGTTTGTGAAGATCTTACTGGCAATGCCGAATTTCTTCGGCCCTCTGAGGTTGAAGAGGCGCTGTTGCGCCTTTTCACCACACTGTCTGTGTAAAAGGACCATTTCAGGTCGTCAGTGATGCGCGCGCCAAAGAACTTGAAGTTTTTGACCCTCTCCAACTCTGCCCCGTCGATGTGAATTGGGGTGTGCTCTCTCTGATATCTCCTGTAGTCCATGATCAGCTCCTTTTGTTTTGTTGACGTAGAGGGAGAGGCACAACTTCCTCCCTGTAGGCTGTCTCGTCATTGTTGGTAATCAGGCCAACCACTGCTGTGTCGTCAGCAAACTTGTTGATCGAGTTGGAGACGTGAGTGGCAACGCAGTCATGGGTGAACAGGAAGTACAGGAGGGGGCTGAGCACGTACCCCTGTGGGGCCCCGTGTTGATGATCTTCTTGGCGGAGGTGTTGTTACCTATCTTCACCACTTGGGCCCAGTTGCACAGGGCGGGGTTCAGACCCAGGGCCCTGAGCTTAGGGATGAGCTTGGATGGCATGATGGTGTTGAAGGCTAAGCTTACATTTACATTTTAGTCATTTAGCAGACGCTCTTATCCAGAGCGACTTACAGGAGCAATTAGGGTTAAGTGCCTTGCTCAAGGGCACATTAACGTCATTTAGCAGACGCTCTTAGCCAGAGCGACTCACAAATTGGTGCGTTCACCCTATAGCCAGTGGGATAACCACTTTACAATTGGGGGGGGTAGAAGGATTCCTTTATCCTATCCCAGGTATTTCTTAAAGAGGTGGGGTTTCAAATGTCTCCGGAAGGTGGTGAGTGACTCCGCTGTCCTGGCGTCGTGAGGGAGCTTGTTCCACCATTGGGGTGCCAGAGCAGCGAACAGTTTTGACTGGGCTGAGCGGGAACTATGCTTCCGCAGAGGAAGGGGAGCCAGCAGGCCAGAGGTGGATGAGCGCAATGCCCTCGTTTGGGTGTAGGGACTGATCAGAGCCTGAAGGTACAGAGGTGCCGTTCCCCTCACTGCTCCATAGGCAAGCACCATGGTCTTGTAGCGGATGCGAGCTTCAACTGGAAGCCAGTGGAGTGTGCGGAGGAGGGGGGTGACGTGAGAGAACTTGGGAAGGTTGAACACCAGACGGGCTGCGGCATTCTGGATGAGTTGTAGGGGTTTAATGGCACAGGCAGGGAGGCCAGCCAACAGCGAGTTGCAGTAGTCCAGACGGGAGATGACAAGTGCCTGGATTAGGACCTGTGCCGCTTCCTGTGTAAGGCAGGGTCGTACTCTCCGAATGTTGTAAGCTGTAGTCGATGAACAGCATTCTTACATAGGTATTTCTCCTGTCCAGGTGGGATAGGGCACTGTGCAATGCAATGCCGATTGCGTCGTCCGTGGATCTGTTGGAACGGTATGCGAATTGTAGTGGGTTTAGGGTGTCGGGTAAGGTGGAGGTGATATGGTCCTTAACTAGCTTCTCAAAGCACTTCATTATGACCAGAAGTGAGTGCTACAGGGTGATAGTCATTTAGTTCAGTTACCTTCGCTTTCTTGGGTACAGGACCAATGGTGGACATCTTGAAGCAAGTGGGGACAGCAGACTGGGATATGGAGAGATTGAATATGTCCGTAAACTCTCCAGCCAGCTGGTCTGCACATGCTCTGACAACATGGCTTGGATCAAATCAAATTGTATTTGTCACATGCACCGAATACAACAGGTGTAGACCTTACCATGGAATGCTTACTTACAAGCCCTTAACCAACAATGCAGTTCAAGAAATAGAGTTAAGAAAATATTTACTAAATAAACTAAAGTAAAAAATAAAATATGAAGTAACAGAATGAAATAACAATACAGAGGCTATATACAGGGGGTACCGGTACCGAGTCAATGTGCGGGGGTACAGGTTAGTCGAGGTAATTTGTAAAAAAAAAAAATGATTAATTGTTCAGCAGACTTATGGCTTGGGGGTAGGAGCCTTTTGGACCTAGACTTGGCGCTCCGTTACCGCTTGCCTTGCGGTAGCAGAGAGAACAATCTATGACTTGGGTGACTGGCGTCTTTGACAATTTTTTGACACTGCCTACTATATAGGTCCTGGATAGGGGAAAAGGTATTGTCGTGCCCTCTTCACGACTGTCTTGGTGTGTTTCGACCATGAACAGTCGGCCCTCCTTTTCCTGTAGTCCACGATCAGCTCCTTTGTCTTGCTCACGTTGAGGGAGAGGTTGTTGTCCTGGCACCACACTGCCAGGTCTCTGACCTCCTTCCTATAGGCTGTCTCACCACTGTCGGTTGTCAGGCCTACCACTGTTGTGTCGTCAGCAAACTTAATGATGGTGTTGGAGTCGTGCTTGGCCATGCAGTTGTGGGTGAACAGGGAGCACAGGAGGGGACTACGCACGGACCACTGAGGGGCCCCCGTGTTGAGGATCAGCGTGGCAGATGTGTTGTTGCCTACCCTTACCACCTTGGGGTGGCATGTCAGGAAGTCCAGGATCCAGTTGCAGAGGGAGGTGTTTAGTCCCAGGGTCACTATGGTGTTGAACGCTGAGCTGTGGTCAATGAACAGCATTCTCACATAGGTGCTCCTTTTGTCCAGGTGGGAAAGGGCAGTGTGGAGTGCGATTGAGGTTCCGTCATCTGTGGATCTGTTGGGGTGGTATGCGAATTGGAGTGGGTCTAGGCTTTCCGGGATGATGGTGTTGATGTGAGCCATGACCGGCCTTTCAAAGCACTTCATGGCTACTGACGTGAGTGCTACGGGGCAGTAGTCATTTAGGCAGGTTACCTTCGCTTTCTTGGACACAGGGACTATGGTGGTCTGCTTGAAACATGTAGGTATTACAGACTCTGTCAGGGAGAGGTTGAAAATGTCAGTGAAGACACTTGCCAGTTGGTCCGTGCATGCTCTGAGTACACATCCTGGTAATCCGTCTGGCCCCGCAGCCTTGTGAATGTTGACCTGTTTAAAGGTCTTGCTCACATCTGCTACGGAGAGCGTGATCACACAGTCGTCCAGAACAGCTGATGCTCTCATGCTTGCTTCAGTGTTGCTTGCCTCGAAGCGAGCATAAAAGACATTTAGCTCATCTGGTAGGCAAGCGTCACTGGGAAGCTCGCGGCTGGGTTTCCCTTTGTAGTCCGTAATAGTTTGTAAGCCCTGCCACATCCGACGAGCGTCAGAGCCGGTGTAGTAGGATTCAATCTTAGTCCTGTATTGACGCTTTGCCTGCTTGATGGTTCGTCTGAGGGCATAGCGGGATTTCTTATAAGCGTCCGGATCAGTGTCCTGCTCCTTGAAAGCGGCAGCTCTAGCCTTTAGCTCGGTGCAGATGTTGCCTGTAATCCATGGCTTCTGGTTGGGATATGTACGTACGGTCACTGTGGGGACGATGTCATTGGTTCACTTATTCCAGTCTGTGCTAGAAAAACAGTCCTGTAGTGTAGCATCCGCGTCAAATGACCACTTCTGTATTGATTGAGTCACTGGGACTTTCTGCTTTAGTTTTTGCTTGTAAGCAGGAATCAGGAGGATATAATTATGGTCAGATTTGCCAAATGGAGGGCGAGGGAGAGCTTTGTGTGCATCTGTGTGTGTGGAGTAAAGGTGGTCTAGAGTTTATTAATTTTTTGGTTGCACATGTGACATGCTGGTAGAAATTAGGTAAAACGGATTTAAGTTTGCCTGCATTACAATCCCTGGCCACTAGGAGCACCACTTTTGGATGAGCATTTTCTTGTTTGCTTATGGCCTTATACAGCTCAATGAGTGTGGTCTTAGTGCCAGCATCGGTTTATGGTGGTAAATAGACGGCTACGAAAAATAAATAGTGTGGTCTACAGCTCGCTTGAGGTAGTCTACCTCAGGCGAGCAATAACTTGAGACCTCCTTAATATTAGACATCGCGCACCAGCTGTTATTGACAAATAGACACACACCACCACCCCTCGTCTTACCAGATGTAGCTGTTCTGTCCTGCCGATGCACGGAAAACCCAGCCAATTTATATTATCTGTGTCGTCTTTCAGCAACGACTCGGTGAAACGTAAGATATTTGTTTTTAATGTCCCATTGGTAGGATAGTCTCGAGCGGAGATCATACAGTTTATTCTCCAGTGATTGCACGTTGGCCAATAGAACGGATGGTAGAAGCGGGTTACCCACTCGCCGACGAATTCTCACAAGGCACCCCCGATATATACCCTTGTATTTCCGTCTTTTCTTCACGCTAATGACGGGGATTTGGGCCTGGTCTCGGAGAAGCAGTATATCCTTCGTGTCGGACTCATTAAAGAATAAAATCTTAATCCAGTTCAAGGTGAGTAATCGCTGTTCTGATGTCCAGAAGCTCTTTTCGGTCGTAAGAGACGGTAGCAGCAACATTATGTACAATATAAGTTACAAACAATGCGAAAAAACACAAAATAGTGCAGTTGGTTAGGAGCCCGTAAAACAGCAGCCATCCCCTCCGCCACCATTATTATTATCTGGGGCGAGGGTTAACACGCTTAAATGACTTACTCACGTCGGCCACGGAGAACGAGAGCACACAGTCCTCGTGAGCGGAGGGGGCCCGCTTCGGCGGCTCAATGTTTTCCTCGAAGTTGGCGAAGATGATGTTTAGCTTATCCGGGAGCAAGGCGTTGATGTCCACGACGAGACTGGCTTTCCCTTTTTAATCCGGGATTGTCTGGAGTCCCTGCCGCATACGTCTCGTGTCTGAGCCGTTGAATTGCGACTACACTTTGTCCCTGTACTGTTGTTTTACCTCTTTGATTGCCTTACGGAGGTCATAGCTGGTCTGTTTGTACACATCCATGTTCCCAGTCACCTTGCTATGGTTAAATGCGGTGGTTCGCGCTTTCAGTTTTGTGCGAATGCTGCCATCTTTCCACGGTTTTTGGTTTGGATAAGTTCTAATCCACTATGCACTTCCTGATTAACCCAGTCACGGAGTCAGAGTATGCGTCGAAACTATTCTGAGGTGACCCAGAACATTTCCCAGTCCGCGTGATCAAAACGACCATGTCTCTATCACTAACAAATACAGTCATGGGTGGTAACTCTACAATTCACTCAAAGGCTCACTGGGAAATGATATCAGAGGCATAGCTTAGTGAGGGAGTGGCTTTCAATTGGTTATTCATGGCCACCGTGAGTGGAAGTGTTGTGCCAGTTTAAATGGTCTATGGTTATGTTAATTAAAGTTTGAGCATGTCCACTGCCAGTTCTTAAGTCTTTGTAAATGTGACCGACCGCCTCGATTCGGTCTTATGTAGCAACATTTGAAATTGTGTTTTGTACATTGGATAAAAGTAGAGACTCAGAGCTAGGAAATGGTATGTCATACACTGCAGTTGAGAAACAATGGGAAAGTTATTTTCAGTTTATGAACTTGTAACCCCACTTTTGAGAAAATGGCCCTTGAATGTTTTGGTACACCTACTGGAGAGCTCTTCTTTGTCTACACCCATTCAGCATCACTCACACCCTCTTAAGCCTTAGCCCCACCCATCTCTTTAAGGATTCACATGTGAAGCCATGTGGTAAACACACGCTATATCAAATAAAATGTAAGTTTATTTGTCACATGCACAGGATACAGAAGGTGTAAATGGTACACTGAAATGGTTACTTGCATAGTAGCAATATCAAAAACAGAAAGTGTCCAGATAAAAATATTTTATAATTATTAGATGACCCTTACACGACACACTTGTCTAAATTGATGGGTCATGTGAAAGAAATGCTATAACCACCCCCCAGCCACATCTAGCTACAGTAAGTAAATTGGTCACTATTGTCTAGACATGTACACATGTTCATGAAATACAATAGATGGCCGTAATCACCCCCAGAAACACCTGGCTAATTTGATGGGTCATGTAATAATCTGGCCAAAGTGCAGTCTTTGGTTTAGCTAAAAAATTAACCGGCATAATCCCAACTCATACTACTACCAATGCAAACATTATCATAGCTGTAGTATGAATCTGCAGGTAGCTAAAAGCTAACAAACTAGGTTCAATGTTAGCTAGCTAACATTAGGCTATAACTAGCAGTGCAAATGGAATTCTGATTCGAATAATATTACTACACAGATCATACACGTAACGTTAAGCTAACGTTCGCTAGCTAACTAACAGTACGCTTTAACTTGCAATAAAAGCGACTTTCTGACAAAATTTGAAATGTATATCAGAAAATGTAGCTAGACTCTTACCCGTGTACATGGATGAACGCTTCACGGCAGACTGGAACCATTTAACTCCATTTTGTTTGTAGCTACATCTTGTTTGGCCAGCGTTGTGTCAAGTCACTCCGGTTCACATTGACCGTGGCGTGTGCAGAAAGTAGCCCATCACTTTTTCCAACTGATCTGTCGATAGTGCCTGCTAAATTCAGGGCATCAATGTTGTTGAGAAAAGTAGCAAAACTTTTGTAGTTCTCGACGGCTAACATTATATCTTTCAAAAACGGTGCGGTAGAAAGGACTATCAACACATACTAAACAGCTCACATTACAGACAGAAGCACGCTACATGGAAGACCAATCCAAACTCATCTCCCGGCATGTCCAGCCCATCCATTATCTCAGCCAATCATGGCTAGTGGGAAGGTTCCTGTCTTTTTCCGAGGCTAAACCAACAAGGCTCTTAATTTAGTAATTTTATTCATATTTATGGATGGAATACAAGTTTGTTATTAAGGCACATGAAAGTTCACTTGTTCCAGAAGGAATTTCTGCCAAAAAAACGCATTTAGATAAAAAATACATGTTTACGTTCAAATGCCTCTCCTGTGAAGTAGTGACGTATGACATAGGCATAGTTTCCTGAAACGAGTCACAAATGCTTACATAAGAGCATATGGCAATAAAGACTTGTAAATATTATTGCAATGTCCTTAACCCAACACTGAGTGACCTTGTCAAGAGATACAGACCTCTTGATGTAATGGTTAAAAATACTTGGAGGTGTTAATGCATAAAACCATTGGTGTAAACTATATACACTTCCTAGTGTTAAAAATACTAAATGAGGTGTTATTGCATAACACTAAAAGTGTTAATTCCCTAACACTGACAAACTGTAACAGCGTTGGCACTAAACAGTGTTAATCTAACACTCAAAAGTGTGGACCTGTATAGACAGGTTTCCATCCAAACGTTTTATGCGTGTAAAGTACATGATGGAAACAGAAAGAAAAAAATGGTGGTGAAAGCATGCAGTTTATTAAGCTACAGATTAAATATATTATGATGAACTTCACAGGGGGATAAAAGTGCAAGGGGATGAGCTTGATGCTCCTTTGCAATAAATATTGAGGGTCTTATTCTGGTGACATGATAATCGGTGCTTGGCTGCCGTTTGACAAATAATCATAATCTCATAATGTAGGCTATACGTGCGCTCTAGCCAACAGTATTTCTTATTCGGTACATGGCAATTTAACCGCAAAAGGTATTTTTATGTGTACTACGTCATCACGCACAGCCATTTTTATCTGCAACAAGTCAATTAGATGGAAACACATCTCTGGTGGGAAAATGAGCATATTGTTTTAATGCACATTTTGGAATATTCGCATGAAAATCTTCCGCCAATTGAATGGAAACTAGCTAGTGTTGATTTAACACTGGAGAATTTGCTGTGTAGTAACAGTTGCAGATTAGTTCAAGTACTTAAGTATTGGGCCCCTCTTCCAATACTTCAGAAATTCATCCTTCGTTCCTTGTTTCCTTCAGTTAATCATCAATCTATACATGATTGGATAGGTCAATGCTACTTTACGCCAACCTATTACTAATCCAATCAATTGAGATCAGTGATTACATCAAGGGAAGGAGGAAGGAAGGATGCAGGATGGAAGTATTCCAACCAGGCTCTGACTCATATCTAAATTCCTCTAAGTTGATAAGACCAAGGAGCAATGTTGTGTTTGTGATAAGGTGAGGAATACAATCTCGGGGAAATATAAACGGAAAACGTTTTGCAACGAAAACAAATGGTACTTATTAGATAAATTCAGCTTAGTCCCTCCCTAGTGAATATGACTGTGTGCTTTGTTCCTCAGGTGTCCCATCATGGCAGGAGGCCTTTTCTCCATTGATAAAAAGTACTTCTATGAACTGGGCTCTTATGATCCTGGCCTGGACGTATGGGGCGGAGAGAACATGGAGATCTCTTTTAAGGTCAGTTTGACTAATTTCTTCCCACTGTTTTCTATTAGAGATTGGACTATTTGCAGATTTGCAGGTTTGTTATTCTTCAACCTGTTCCAGGATCACACATTTTAACTCTGCCCTTATCTCGGCTCATGATCAAGGCCAAGGCTGCGTCTTAAATGGCAACCTATACCCTATATAGTGCACTACTTTTGACCAGAGCCCTATGAGCAATAGGGTGCCATGTGGGACTTAGATCAAATGTTCTGATCACATCCTACCCTATGTTGTTGATTTTGCAGATTTGGATGTGTGGAGGTGAGATCGAGATCATCCCATGTTCCAGAGTGGGCCACATTTTCCGAGCCGCGAACCCGTACAAGTTCCCCAAGGACAGGCAGAAGACGGTCGAGCGTAACCTGGCCAGGGTGGCAGAGGTGTGGTTGGATGAGTACAAGGACCTGTTCTACGGCCATGGATACTACCATCTGCTGGATAGGAGTGTCATCGACATTGGCAACCTCACAGACCAGATCGAGTTCCGGAAGAAGTGCAAGAGCTTCAAATGGTACCTGGATAATGTGTACCCAGACATGGTCGCTCCATTGGTCAAAGCTGAGGGGCTGGTAGGTGTACTTGTTATAATATTAATAATTGATTCGATTTATATAGCTCTTTTCCAGATGCTCAAAGCCCATACGTATTATGCACCTTGCAGTTTATTCCTGCGGTTTATAACTTCATTTGTCACACTTACAATCATTGTCTTTACTGAATTAGTAGGAATCCAGTTTTTGCTTTTAGGCTGTTTAGCTTAGAATATATTGCATTAGTGCTCTTTTTCTGGCAAACAATTGTTACTCTTACTTTCTTTCTTTTTTCATTAAATTATCCCTCATCTCAATGCTGACAGACAATTGTACTTTTCTTCTGAGAGGGGGATGTTTACTTGTCTGCTCTCAATGCCTCTGCAACACAAACAGATGTCAATTGTCCTCTTATCTGAACAAAAAGTGACTGTCTCTTCAGGCTTGTGACAGTTCTCTGTCAGGATTTGTTGAAGGCACAGAATGGAAAGAAAGGAGAAGCTTTTCTACTGTCAATATGGTGCAGTGACACTACCCATGTAAACTACTGTTATGACTGCTCTAGGCATTGCCATGTAATGTTGTACCTGTGATCCTCCTTTGCTAGGTTTTCAATCGTGGAGTAAGAAAATGCCTCGCTCTGCAGAAAGGCTCCCTTGCCTTTGAGAGATGTGATCTCAGCAAGCTGGTAAATACTCCTAAATTCCCCATTTGAAATGAAAAGCTTTCTTATGACTATAACTCACTATGGAATGAATCCCTGTTGAGTTTAACACACACCCAACCGGCCTTGAAAACCCCATAGTTATCATGAAGCCGAATTATATGTCTGACCCTAAGGGTGCATCCCAAATTGCACCCTATTCCCTAGCTAGTGCACTACCATATGGGCCCCGGTCAAAAGCAGTGCACTATATAGTTAATAGTGCCATTTGGGACGCATCTTAACTCCCCTCTGTCCCTAAACCTCAGAGTCAGCACTTCAATTACACCTGGATGAGGCACGTTCGCCAGAAAGATGTCTGTGTCACTGCTCAGGGCAAAGGTAGCAGACTGGCTATGCAGCCGTGTGACAACACCAAGCCACAGCTACGCTGGCTCCACAAGGACTCCAACTCCGCTCTGGTAGGTTCGCTTTAGAGTGGGCCTTCACCTCCTCTACTAGAGTTCTCTGAATATCGATTTTGTGAAGAATATTTGTTATTCTTAAACCAAGCTGTTGTCAGCTACTAGCATACATAATATGCTTGATGAAGGTTGAAGTGAAGAGGAAATTCAGCAACTCTTGGAGGATAGTGGAAGTTGATAGAACTGCTTCTTTATTGTTAAAACCATCGCTTTTTGGCCCTTAGCCTTCATCAGGGTTTGCACCTCAATTCATAACACCTTGGTTGGAGAGCGAGGTAGCAGCAGTGTTCCTTTGCTGAACGAAAGTTAACATTATGCACATTGTGATTCTTACTGTACTATTTCCCTGTGTTGTCTTTGCTCAGGTGGAGCACCTCGTTACGGAGCTTGCTCCCCAGCGTTTGTGTCTTGAGGCTGGGGCTCTGGGTGACAGCATGCAGCTGAAGGAGTGTGAGCCTACCAGTCCCTACCAGAAGTGGCAGTTCACACACTACCACACTGGATGACGGGAGTACAGGGCTACAGCACTATTCATGCGTTAGTGATTGACTGTACTGTGTGTATTTGGATGTGGTCAGTGTATGCTGCAATAGGAATATGCATGGTGCGGCTAGTATGTTGGTGTGAGGGTGGTGTTGGGATGTGCAATGTTTTTTTTTTCTCTTCCTTTTATCATGATCAACCTTACCTTGGAATTTGAATGTTGCATGACTTATGAGGCCCTGGAATGATTTGAAAGGGCAGCTGTTACACAATATAAGTACAGTGTTTTTGGAAGCATAGTTTACTGGTTTTGCACTTTTTATTGAGATCTTTGGTTTTACATGTTTGTTCATCAGCTTTGCAAAAAAAAATAATTGTCGGTAAAGAGCCGTGGCAAACGACCACGAATGTGCCTTGACTATTTACATGAGGATTTTTCTACAGATGTTCTCTATATTGTAGCACTCGGATTGACCGCACAATTTACCATATTTCTTACTGTTTCAGTGCCAAATAGCTGGATATATTATGCCACTTTTCCATGATTCATGTAAATACAGTACCAGCCAAATGTTTGGACACACCTACTCATTCAAGGGTTTTTATTTTTACTATTTGTTACATTGTAGAATAATAGTGAAGACATCAAAACGATGAAATGACACGTATGGAATCATGTAGTATCCAAAAAAGTGTTAAACAAATCTTCCCTTTGCCTTGATGACAGCTTTGCACACTCTTGGCATTCTCTCAACCAGCTTCACCTGGAATGCTTTTCCAACAGTCTTGAAGGAGTTCCCACATATGCTGAGCACTTGTTGGCTGCTTTTCCTTCACTCTGCCGTCCGACTCATCCCAAACCATCTCAATTGGGTTGAGGTCAGGGGATTGTGGAGGCCAGGTCATCTGATGCAGCACTCCATCACTCTCCTTCTTGGTAAAATAGCCCTTACACAGCCTGGAGGTGTGTTGGGTCATTGTCCTGTTGAAAAACAAATTATAGTCCCACTAAGCCCAAACCAGATTGGATGGCGTATCGCTGCAGAATGCTGTGGTAGCTATGCTTGTTAAGTGTGCCTTGAATTCTAAATAAATCGCAGACAGTGTCACCAACAAAGCACCCCCACAACATGATACCTCCTCCTCCGTGCTTTACGGTGGGAACTCCACATGCGGAGATCATCCGTTCACCCACACCGCGTCTCACAAAGACACAGCGGTTTGAACCAAAAATCTCCAATTTGGACTCCAGACCAAAGGACACATTTCCACCAGTCTAATGTCCATTGCTCGTGTTTCTTGGCCCAAGCAGGTCTCTTCTTCTTATTGGTGTCCTTTAGTAGTGGTTTCTTTGCAGCAATTCGACTATGAAGGCCTGATTCACACAGTGCTCTCTGAACAGTTGATGTTGAGATGTGTCTGTTACTTGAACTCTGTGAAGCATTTATTCGGGATGCAATTTCTGAGGCTGGTAACTCTAATGAAGTTATCCTCTGCAGCAGAGGTAACTCTGGGTCTTCCGTTCCTATGGCGGTCCTCATGAGAGCCAGTTTCATCATAGCGTTTGATGGTTTTTGCGACTGCACTTGAAGAAACTTTTAAAGTTCTTGAAATTGTCAGTATTGACTGACCTTCATGTCTTAAAGTAATGATGGACTGTTGTTTCTCTTTGCTTATTTGAGCTGTTCTTGCCATAATATGGACTTGGTCTTTTACCAAATAGGGCTATCTTCTGTATACCCCCCTTATCTTGTCACAACACAACTGATTGGCTCAAACGCATTAAGAAGGAAATAAATTCCACAAATTAACTTTTAAGATGGCACACCTGTAAATTGAAATGCATTCCAGGTGACGACCTCATGAAGCTGGTTGAGAGAATGCCAAGAGTGTGCAAAGCTGTCATCAAGGCAAAGGGTGGCTATTTGAAGAATCTCACATAAAATATATTATGATTTGTTTAACGCTTTTTGGGTTACTACATGATTCCATATGTGTTATTTCATAGTTTTGATGTCTTCACTATTATTCTACAATGTAGAAAATAGTAAAAATAAAGAAAAACTCTTGAATGAGTAGGTGTGTCCAAACTTTTGACTGGTAGTGTACATATTTTCTGTCCATGTACTGTTTTCACTGTTTGAAATACCATTTGATGAATTGAAATGCATGCAGTGTGCATGAGCCTGTGTAGACGTTACATATCACAGATGTCTTTAGCAACGCTATCTGACTTTCTTTTATGGAGATAAAATAGAATAGCATTGTATTATGTGAGGTTATGACTCAGCTCCGGGTTGATGTTTCCCCTAGGTACAGATCTAGGATCAGCTTCCCTTCCCCCAATCCTAACCTCAAGGATTAGTGGGGAAAATGCAAAACTGACCCAAGATCAGTGTCTAGGGGCAACTTCACCCTACACCTTATGGCTCACCTGGGATAATAAGAGCTGCTTCTTTTTTACTATATGGTTATGGGTTTAATACATACTGTATGGACATTTCTCTGACACTAGAGGGGACTGTTGTTGATGCCAAAGATGAAAAATATGATTTTCTTTCTCCTTTTCTGAATAGATATTAAAGATGATCATTTAATGTGGGTCCCTTTTTCCAATGTTATGCAACAGATATTTCACGAGAACATATAGGCCTACACTTTCTCACTGTTCTTATGGAAATATTACAGTACAGAAAGGTATGGCTGTTACAGAGAGCTTTAGGGGTTAACTTTAGTAGTTGAGTTCTTATAGCCTAAAGTGAACTAAACCCAGCAAAAAAAGAAAGTCCCTTTTTCAGGACCCTGTCTTTCAAAGATAATTCGTAAAAATCCAAATAACTTCACAGATCTTCATTGTAAAGGGTTTAAACACTGTTTCCCATGCTTGTTCAATGAACCATAAACAATTAATGAACATGCACCTGTGGAACGGTCATTAAGACACTAACAGCTTACAGATGGTAGGCAATTAAGGTCACAGTTATGAAAACTTAGGACACTAAAGAGGCCTTTCTACTGACACTGTAAAAACACCAAAAGAAAGATGCCCAGGGTCCCTGCTTATCTGCGTGAACGTGCCTTAGGTATGCTGCAAGGAGGCATGAGGACTGCAGATGTGGCCAGGGCAATAAATTGCAATGTTTGTACTGTGAGACGCCTAAGACAGCGCTACAGGGAGACAGGATGGACAGCTGATCGTCCTCGCAGTGGCAGACCACATGTAACAACCCCTGCACAGGATCGGTACATCCGAACATCACACCTGCGGGACAGGTACAGGATTGCAACAACAACTGCCCGAGTTACACCAGGAACGCACAATCCCTCCATTATTGCTCAGACTGTCCGCAATCGGCTGAGAGAGGCTGGACTGAGGGCTTGTAGGCCTGTTGTAAGGCAGGTCCTCACCAGACATCACCGGCAACAATCTTGCCTATGGGCACAAACCCACCGTCGCTGGACCAGACAGGACTGGCAAAAAGTGCTCTTCACTGACGAGTCGCGGTTTTGTCTCACCAGGGGTGATGGTCGGATTCGCGTTTATCGTTGAAGGAATGAGCGTTACACAGAGGCCTGTACTCTGGAGCGGGATCGATTTGGAGGTGGAGGGTCCGTCATGGTCTGGGGCGGTGTGTCACAGCATCATCGGACTGAGCTTGTTGTCATTGCAGGCAATCTCAATGCTGTGCGTTACAGGGAAGACATCCTCCTCCCTCATGTGGTACCTTTCCTGCAGGCTCATCCTGACATGACCCTCCAGCATTACAATGCCACCAGCCATACCCAAATATAACCCAAATCCTAAGGGTTATATTCAATCAGATCTGCTTAGCGGTTGTTTTGACGGAGGTGGAACTGTGTTAGAACTGTCACAAGTGGATCATGGCATTATACCTAAAGAGGATATTGCCAGTGGCTGCACGGAGTCGCAATAACAGAAATCCCATACAACCTTGTTTACAAGTTCGAACACTGGAATGTGAGATGTAATCTACACCTCGATTAGGATGACAGAAATCCTCATTATTTGATAAGGATGACAGAAATCCTCATTATTTTGTTAAATTATTTTTTAATTTGAGCATAATTATTTCTATATACAGTGAGGGAAAAAAGTATTTGATCCCCTGCTGATTTTGTACGTTTGCCCACTGACAAAGAAATGATCAGTCTATAATTTTAATGGTAGGTTTATTTTAACAGTGAGAGACAGAATAACAACAAAAAAATCCAGAATAACGCATGTCAAAAATATTATAAATTGATTTGCATTTTAATGAGGGAAATAAGTATTTGACCCCGTCTCAATCAGAAAGATTTCTGGCTCCCAGGTGTCTTTTATACAGGTAACGAGCTGAGATTAGGAGCACACTCTTAAAGGGAGTGCTCCTAATCTCAGCTTGTTACCTGTATAAAAGACACCTGTCCACAGAAGCAATCAATCAATCAGATTCCAAACTCTCCACCATGGCCAAGACCAAAGAGCTCTCCAAGGATGTCAGGGACAACATTGTAGACCTACACAAGGCTGGAATGGGCTACAAGACCATCACCAAGCAGCTTGGTGAGAAGGTGACAACAGTTGGTGTGATTATTCGCAAATGGAAGAAACACAAAATAACTGTCAATCTCCCTCCGCCTGGGGCTCCATGCAATAACTCACCTCGTGGAGTTGCAATGATCATGAGAACGGTGAGAAATCAGCCCAGAACTACACGGAAGGATCTTGTCAATGATCTCAAGGCAGCTGGGACCAGAGTCACCAAGAAAATAATTGGTAACACACTACGCCGTGAAGGACTGAAATCCTGCAGCGCCCGCAAGGTCCCCCTGCTCAAGAAAGCACATATACATGCCCGTCTGAAGTTTGCCAATGAACATCTGAATGATTCAGAGGAGAACTGGGTGAAAGTGTTGTGGTCAGATGAGACCAAAATAGAGCTCTTTGGCATCAACTCAACTCGCCGTGTTTGGAGGAGGAGGAATGCTGCCTATGACCCCAAGAACACCATCCCCACCGTCAAACATGGAGGTGGAAACATTATGCTTTGGGGGTGTTCTTCTGCTAAGGGGACAGGACAACTTCACCGCATCAAAGGGACGATGGAGGGGGCCATGTACTGTCAAATCTTGGGTGAGAACCTCCTTCCCTCAGCCAGGGCATTGAAAATGGGTTGTGAATCGGTATTCCAGTATGACAATGACCTAAAACACACGTCCAAGGCAACAAAGGAGTGGCTCAAGAAGAAGCACATTAAGGTCCTGGAGTGGCCTAGCCAGTCTCCAGACCTTAATCCCATAGAAAATCTGTGGAGGGAGCTGAAGGTTTGAGTTGCCAAACGTCAGCCTTGAAACCTTAATGACTTGAAGAAGATCTGCAAAGAGGAGTGGGACAAAATCCCTCCTGAGATGTGTGCAAACCTGGTGGCCAACTACAAGAAACGTCTGACCTCTGTGATTGCCAACAAGGGTTTTGCCACCAAGTACTAAGTCATGTTTTGCAGAGGGGTCAAATACTTATTTCCCTCATTAAAATACAAATCAATTTATAACATTTTTGACATGCGTTTTTCTGGATTTTTTTGTTGTTACACTGTTCAAATAAACCTACCATTAAAATTATAGACTGATCATGTCTTTGTCAGTGGGCAAACTTACAAAATCAGCAGGGGATCAAATACTTTTTTCCCTCACTGTAGCCAATACCTTTTTGTTCTGAACTTCTAAAATGAGTGGGGCGGTTGTGGCTTCCTGACAGTGACCAAGTTTACATGTGCACAGTATTCCAGATAGTAGCTCATATCCAGCTTAAGGTCTTATTTGGGATAAACTGTTTACATGCACCTTTGATATCCCACTCACGAGTATCCCTGGTCCATGAATAAACAGAATTTTTCTCATTTAAGTTCATATGGGTTAAATGGAATAGTAACTGAAATATGGACACTGACTGTAGGCCTATAACCTCTCACATGTAGCTTAATATAATATTAACTCCTGCAGTATTAGTCATTTCTTGCAGTAAAATGATAAAACATTTAATTTTGTCTCGGGAACAGGAGTGGAGAAAGATGATTTATTTCTTTCAGCATCTCTTGAGAAAATGTGAATGCACATGTAATGTGTTATCTTTGACACTGTTATGCAAGCAGACAGTATTTCAGAAACGTGTTTCATCGTTTTCTCAGCTTTTGATTTCCTGAAAAACAGGTCAAACTGATGACATTTGGACATTTTGCACAGGACCAATCTTTCCACTGTTTTGGAGTTATTGCGTTTTCTCCCCGGTCCCTAAACGAAACAGACAACTTTACCAATGTTAACTAGATTACTAATGCATTAATTCTACCGATGTAAGACATTATTCTGGTGAGCACAACTTTACTGTCTTCTGGGGCAACAAGTTATGACAGAAGAGAAGCTGCATGTATCTAACTATAGTTGACAAACCAAATGTCAGGAAATTATAATATGGCCTACCAAACTTGTCTAAATTAGGGGTGAAAGTAGCCAGTAGGCTATATGGTCCAGAACAGAGTACCAGCAAAATTAATTATTATGGAATTAAGGTGGATCAAACTGCACAGGTAGGCTACTTTTTGAAATGACTTGTTTGACAATCAGATGCAAACATCATCACACAACATGAAACTGAGCCTGCACAGACCGCATAAAACAACAGTAAACAGGATAAGATGTTTACATGCCACAGTATCCCGTCTAAGATCAGCATATCCCAGTTTCTCATATCCGGGTTTCTCATAACCGGGATACAAGTTTTTTTTCGGGTTATTGTAAATGGGATATGATGTTTAAATGAGTCAACTAAAAATCAGAATCCTTCAGTCTCCCGAATAATAATGGGATATTGGTGTGCATGTAAACGTGGTATGATTGCAAGAGCAGCTTCTCATCAATTTGATCCAACACAGTTCCACCCCTGACGCCGCCAGTCACCGCTAAAACATCCGTTATGTGGGTGTCTGCTATCGCTGGTTAATGCTTGATCTGGCTGAATTTTAAAGAGCAACTGCCCCAAAAAACAAACTTCTCATTTAGAAAACATCCTATGGTCATTGATATGTCAGAAACATGTATTCTACTGTCAAATTGACTACAAAGTCTAAATAGGATACATTTGGTCACATAGTCAGTCTCATCCAAAACTGAGTTTTGTGAGACTTGTGGTCTGACTGCATCACTAAATAAATGGTTGGGTTTGTTTCAATCCTGCCCACATGCCCATAGCTGGCAGCACACAAGTAATCATCCATTTGGAGTGCAGCTGCACAACACCCCATCATAATGCCTGTTTAACTTAGTTGTAGTCAAAATCTGGTTACCCAGAGGGCCAAGTGTGCGTTTCACTAGCCAAAATGTTTTTTTGAAATGCATCAGTGGAGGCTTCCACTGCTGAGGGGAGGACGGCTCATAATAATGGCTGGAACAGAGCGGAATAGCATCAAACACATGGAAGCCATATGTTTGATGTATTTGATACCATTCCACTTATAGTGCATTCAGAAAGTATTCAGACATTTACATTACATTTTAGTCATTTAGCAGACGCTCTTATCCAGAGCGACTTACAGGAGCAATTAGGGTTAAGTGCCTTGCTCAAGGGCACATTTACGTCATTTAGCAGACGCTCTTATCCAGAGCGACTACAAATTGGTGCATTCACCCTATAGCCAGTGGGATAACCACTTTACAATTATATATATATATATATATATATTTTTTTTTTGGGGGGGGGGGGGGGGGGGAGGGGTAGAAGGATTACTTTATCCTATCCCAGGTGTTCCTTTTTCCACATTTTGTTACGTTACAGCCTTATTCTAAAATTGATTAAATTAAACATTTTCCTCATCAATCTACACACAATACCCCATAATGATAAAGCGAAAACACGTTTTTAGATTTTTCTGCAAATGTATTAAAAATAAAAAAGATACCTTATTTACATAAGTATTCAGACCTTTTGCTATGAGACTAAATTGAGCTCAGGTGCATCCTGTTTCCATTGATCATCCTTGAGATGTTTCTAGAGTGGCCAGACGGACGCCACTCCTCAGTAAAAGGCACATGAAGTCTAGTCAGGATTGAGGGAAAGATGAATGGAGCAAAGTACAGAGAGATCCTTGATAAAAACCTGCTCCAGAGTGCTCAGGACCTCAGACTGGGGCGAAGGGTCACCTTCCAACAGGACACAGCCAAGACAGCGCAGGAGTGGCTTCGGGACAAGCCTCTGAATGTCCTTGAGTGGCCCAGCCAGATCCCGGACTTGAACCCAATCGAACATCTCTGGAGAGATCTGAAAATAGCTGTGCAGCGACGCTCCCCATCCAACCTGACAGAGCTTGAGAGGATCAGCAGAGAAGTATGGGAGAAACTCCCCAAATACAGGTGTGCCAAGCTTGTAGCGTCATTCCCAAGAAGACTCAAGGCTGTAATCAATGCAAAAGGTGCTTCAACAAAGTACTGAGTAAAGGGTCTGAATACTTATGTAAATGTTATATTTCCGTTTTTTATTTTTAATAAATGTGCAAACATTTGTGCAAACCAGTTTTTGCTTTGTCATTATGGGGTATTGTGTGTAGATTGATGAGGGGAAAAAATGATTTAATCAATTTTAGAATAAGGTTGGAAAGTAACTAAATGTGGAAAAAGTCAAGGGGTCTGAATACTTTCCGAATGCACTGTATAAAACTCCACGAGCCCGTTAAGTTAAGGTGCCACCAACCTCCTGTGAATGCAATGCTGTCTCTGGCTGCGGAGTCCCCAGTCTTGAGGCTCCAAGTCGAAGTCAAGTCTCAAGTTATTTATTTTTCTATCAAGTTGAATCTCATGTCATCAAATTTGAGACTTGAGTCCAAGTCATGTGACGTTTATGCTACCTACCCTTTAATTTGTTATGTTTATGCTACCTAGCCTTTAATTTAAGCAACAGAAGAAGGCAATATGAGAGTATGAGAGAGAATGTGAAGAGTGACAGTTTAGGAACCAACTATTCGCTGTTTATTTGTTAAGAAAAATGACAGGTCACTTGTGTTCAGAGAAGTTCAAACATATTTGCTTTGATTCTTAATAAAAGCAGCAAAATGAAGATAGCAAGCATACAATAAATTAAATTGAATGACACTCAAAGTTACTGAAAAATGTCCTGAATTACAGGAAACTTCAGATGTGTAGTTTATTTATCAAGATTGAAAGTAAGTTGTAGATACGTAAGCCAAAAGTGGCATGGGAACAGAAATAGTGAAGAACGTAGCACCTTCTCTGCCCACATCCTGTTTTGTACTGTGGAGTTAGCTACGTGGTTAAGAACTCACACTTTTTACGTGACTAAACTGCCAGACATGTCCAATATAACTTATTTGATCACATGTAAATATGAAAAGCATATATGTCTTAAGTTATATACAAGCAAAATGTTTAATTGAGGAAGATCGTGCCTTTTCCTTCATATTATCTCTTAATTATCTCCCTACATCTAATGGTCACAATTTTAGAAATGCCAAGCACAATCTTTGTTTCACTGGCTGCACACACATGAACTGAGTCTTGCGTTCTTTATGACAAATAACTGCATTCTTTATTACAAAGAATTGTTACAATTATAAGGATTAATGCTGTCTTCTCAATATGATTTTGGTCAAGAACAAATCCTCTGAAAATGGTTGTGTGAAAGTGCAACACCAAAGCAGTCCATCATGCATACAGTAGCTGTAGATAACTGAAGGCTTTTGTCAAAGGGAGAATGCTTGCTTCCTCCTAATGCTTCTCATGCCCATAATGCTCATATAGTATGTGTCTCTTCCTGAGTCCAGGTATGGTATCCATATAAGGACAACCTCCATCTCAGCAAGAAATGTTTGTATTGAACGTCACATCACACGAAGACGTACTGTAGTGTTCGTTCACAGCTCAGTTCAGGTGTCCTCCTCCTCCACTGAGTGGTTGAATCCAGGGATGAACTTCAGGATGTGTTTGCGGACGTTGGCTCTCCTGGCCTTCCTGGGGAGGGTCCCAAACAGGGAGGAGGCTCTGAAGGGGTCCCATGTGGGGGAGGGGGAGGAGAGGGAACTGCTGCTGCTGGCCAGGCTGCGGGTACGGCTGAGGCTGGCTGGGGGGGGCCCTTCCTGGGTGAAGTCTCTGGAGAAGAAGCAACTATCGTCTGGACTGGCCGCACTGCAGGGGCTCGGGGAGCTCAGGTCACCAAACACACTGGCCAGGTCACTGTCCTCTGTCATCCCACTACGGCAGCTACTGTCACTGGAGAAGCGGTGGCTGCGGTGGCCACTGTGTCCTGACAGAGACATTGGAGACATCAGGGAGTCCGTAGAGGGGTGTAGAGAACTGTCATTCAGGTTACCTGGAGATAAGAGAAGGGTAGTTCGTTGACAGTGTTGACTTATCCAACCACAGTATTCATGTGCACTGTAAAGGATGTGGTTGATTGACAGGATATATATTTTTTTTCAGGTAATTTGTCACAATGACGATCAACGAAGCTCATTAATACACCGATCAGCGATTTACTCGTCATTTTCACATCAGCTAATGAGAAAGGAAGTTCTGTGGTTTCACAGCTGGGCCAAACCCCTCACCTCGCATAAGGCATGTTTCCTTTAATGTGAGCGCTTGCAACTCCATCCTTTTCTCTCTCAGGGTTTGCTGTGTGGACAAAAACATAGAATGAAAATTAGACTTGGATGACTCTCAGGTCAACTATACAGTACTTAACATTATCTTTATAATGGTGTGTTTCCCTGTGACCCAATTCATCTACAGTAGGATTAGTGATGAAATGGTGTTGAGCATACATAGCTATACTGAACCTGTCTCAATACTGTGCTACTGTCGTTCTGTCATGTGAGCTTCTTTGTGTTGTGCTGGGTGGGGTTATGTGGTTGGCTACAGAAGAGTACACCACCCATATTTTCCACTGTAAAGTCTATTCAACTACGGTGTGTTATTGAAGCCAAACATCCGCCCTGTAAGAGAGACACACCTTGAGCAAGCTCATCTTCTTCTCCAGTTCAATCCTCTTCACCACCGTCCCACACACCGTCTCCATCCTGAGATTACACAGAGACAAAATGAGCACAAGCAGCCATCGCTCCGTATATAGTGCGCTATTTCTGACTATGTCCCATAGGGCTCTGTATAGTGCACTACTTTGACCAGGGACCATAGGGCTCTGTTCAAAAGTTGTGCACTATATGGGGAATAGGGTACCATTTGGGATGCAGCCAGACAAATCTTACAAATAATTCTGACACCTTGATACAATATCAAGGTTCATCAAAAAGTTTATGTTCAATGTTTTTCTCATTCTTCAGAGTTACAAACAGTAACCCTTTGGTTTGGGTCTCATTGCAGGTCTTACTCACTGTAATAAGTTGGTGGATTTTCGAATCAGGTCAACGATGTGCTGATGGCTTGACCCCTCAATGCTGACCCCATTGATGGTGACGATAACATCACCTATATGCATAGAGCAAGAGAGCGAGCGAGAGCGAGCATGGGAGGGAAAGAGAGAGAGAGAGAGAGAGAGAGAGAGAGAGGTCAGGCCTTGCCTTGTTGGCCCTTTTCTGTGTGAAAGTTACATGTATTGTAATGAGTGTAACGAGGACATCTCTCTGTGTGAGAACCATAATGCACAGCACTGAAGCCGAGGCCTAGATTCAATCAGATCAAGCGTTAACCGGCGATAGCCAACACCCGCATAGCTGATGTTTTGGCTGTGTCCGAGGTGTAACTATGTTGGAGCTGTCAAATCGGTGAGCAGCTGCTCTTGATCATTGTCACGAAGCCACACCCATCCCACTCACGTTAGAAGTTCAGAATGAGAAAGTGTAGGCTATATAGAAATAATGACGCTCAAATTGAAAATCATAAAACTATTCATTTCTGCCAGCCTAATCGAGGTGTAGATCACATCTCACATTTCAGTGTTCAAACTTGTAAACAAGGCTGCATGGGATTTCTCGCAATGCGACTCCGTGCAGCCAATGGCAATGTCCACTTTAAGTATAATGACAGGAGCCGCTTGTGGATTTGACAGCCCTAACACAGTTCCACCTCCAACACCACCAGAACAAACGTTATGCAGATGTCGACTAAAGCGGATCTGATTGAACAGAGCACTGAGTCTGGGCCACAGGTAGAGGAAGTAGGATGTGGGTGTCTCACCAGCGGTAAGGCCTGCACTCTCAGCTGAGCTGTCCTCCTGCACCTTGCACACAAATGTGCACATCTCCACCGCCATGCTTTTCTTCAGCAGCATGCCATACGTCTAGATCAGGAGGAATCATACTTCGGTCACTAGGCAGGACTGATAGCCAGGTTAAACATTTCTTGAAAATGTATTTTGTATTCATTCTAAAACTGATTCAATGTCTTACCTGAATTTCAAATCCAAACGTCTCATTGTCTTGCTTTTGCAACATAATGGTAGTCCTATGTGCAGGAGAAATTCAGTTACACACTTGTCATAACTTGAGTCGTTAAACATAATTGTGTTTGTATCTTAGTATTAATAGTGTACTATACAAATGACAAAGGGCTTGTATTTACCTCTGAGGATCAGTGTAATCCACTAAGGAGTTTGAGCGGGCTCTGTTGGACTGGAAAGTCAAATGTATATTTAATACATTTTCATATATTTTATAAATACAACAGTGAAAATAACTATTCTGATTATATATTTATTTAATTTCATGCAAAATAGACTAGATTTAGACCAGTCTCTTCAAATTCTTGGTATATAATGTGACAATATATTTGTAATTTATCTTAAACATAAACAATTAAACAAACTGTGTTTCCAGGTACTTTTTTTCTGATAATGAACTAGTTTGTCTCTTATGTAAAACAAAAACCTTATAATTGTCAAAAAGCTTTTTGTCTTTGCAAGTGCTCCGTTTTGTTTTGGAACATGTTAATGTATACCTTTCTGATGCCACTGAAACAGTTTTATATACTATCCACGAACATCAATGACCTCTAAGAATAACAAACTCTGTGCAACTTATAGGTTACATGACTGAAATGATACACAGTAAAACTGTTCAATCTTTTCCTGTTTCTTTCCAAGGTTTCTCACTCACCTGTTTCCAGCCTCTTGGCAGAGTCCCAGGAGTAGTCCCCCCATTCTGACTGGTTTTGTTATGGTGTTCCTTCAGAGAGCGCTGATACCATAGACGACCCTTCTTCCTCAGAGAGCCCTCCATCATGTAACTGTCCTGGCTGCCCTGTCGCAGGAGCCCGTTGAAGTTCATGGTGGATTGCATGGTGGAGTGGAGCGCTCTCTCTTCACAGCACCATAGTGCAGCTCTGCTACAGCTAGTTAAGTACAGTAACTCTGCATGTGTTGTATGTGGTGTGTCCCTGCCCTGCTGCTGAAAGTAAATGTGTCAAAGCGGAAATCCACACCATGTGATTATGGTGAACCTGTGTTAGCCAATCACAGCCCTCGCTCGCTCACTTTCTTCTCTACTTCACCCCTTTTAGCATTTTTTTCTTCTTTTTCTTGTGAACGGTCTGTCTGCTGTGCTGCAGCCGGGAAAAGGAATCTGCTTACGTTTTTTTCTTTTCAAACATCCCCCTTTTCTTTGTTCAGTCTGTGCGATTCGATTTATGGTCTGTCAGAAATCAGCAATGCATGGACAAACTGCCACCTCTGTGGTCTAACCTACCATCACCTGCTTCCCCTTACTCCAGTTTCTGTTTTCTGAATAGGTTGGAGTCAACCTGAGCCTCTCTGGTCTGCCAAGCAAAGAGGCTTGTCTTGTGAGGACAGACAAAAGCAGGCTTTCGCTCGGGGCTAGATACTTGCTTTACAACAACACAGCATGGGTCAATGGCTAGAAGGCATCAGACATGGTTTGATCAAAGAGGAAATCACACACAGGCCAACGGTCAAGAATAAAAACAAAGTCTGATGTGTTGAAGAAGACGGTCTCACAGGACATAAAAAATATAAAATTGTTCTATTGTTCTTTGATAGTGAAGTCTTTTTTCCTCATTCATTTTCCAAGATAAAGAACAATATGTATTGGATGATTATACAGTACAAATACCCCAAACTGTATGATGTGTTTGGGATACAAAACAAATGAATTGTCAAATAGAAACATCAGAATGTCCCACACCTAAAGCCAGTCTTTGTGACGCTGTCCCAAATTGCACTGTATTCCCTATATAGTGCACCACTTTTGACCAGAGCCCTATATGTTGCCATTTGGGACGAGCCCCCACGAAACAGAACAGTGGACGGCAGTGTTGCCTCACTCTAATCCCCTCTGGCCCATTGAACCTGTGTGACCCATAGCAGTGCCAGCTACCAAGCTTCCACGGGACAGTCAGGCCAGTAAATTTCCCCTCCATGGTAACACTGTGTACAGACAAGGAATGCATCCCAAATGGCACCCTATTCGCTATACAATGCATTCGGAAAGTATTCAGACCCCTTGACTTTTTCCACTTTGTTACGTTACAGCCTTATTCTAAAATGGATTCAATAAAACATTTTATTCATCAATCTACAGACAAGACCCCATAATGACAAAGCAAAAACTGGTTTTTAGAAATTTTAGCAAATGTATACCAATAAACCTCAGGAAATATCACATTTACGTAAGTATTCAGACCCTTTACTCAGTACTTTGTTGAAGCACCTTTGGCAGCGCTTACAGCCTCGAGTCTTCTTGGGTATGACACTACAAGCTTGGCACACCTGTATTTGCAGAGTTTCTCCCATTCTTCTCTGCAGATCCTCTCAAGCTCTGTCAGGTTGGATGGGGAGTGTCGCTGCACAGCTATTGTCAGGTCTCTCCAGAGATGTTCGATCGGGTTCAAGTCCGGGCTCTGGCTGGGCCACTCAAGGACATTCAGAGACTTGGCCTGAAGCCACTCCTGCGTTGTCTTGGCTGTGTGCTTAGGGTCGTTGTCCTGTTGGAAGGTGAACCGTCGCCCCCAGTCTGAGTTCCTGAGAGCTCTGGAGCAGGTTTTCATCAAGGATCTCTCTGTACTTTGCTCCGTTCATCTTTCCCTCGATCCTGACTAGTCTCCCAGTCCCTGCCACTGAAAAACATCCCCACAGCATGATGCTGCCACCACCATGCACCGTAGTGATGGTGCCAGGTTTCCTCCAGACGTGACGCTTGGCATTCAGGCCAAAGAGTTCAATCTTGGTTTCATCAAACCATTGAAACTTGTTTCTCATGGTCTGAGAGTCCTTCAGGCAAACTCCAAGCGGGCTGTCATGTGCCTTTTACTGAGGAGTGGCTTCCGTCTGGCCACTCTACCATAAAGGCCTGATTGGTGGAGTGCTGCAGAGATGGTTGTCCTTCTGGAAGGTTCTCCCATCTCCACAGAGGAACTCTGGAGCTCTGTCAGAGTGACCATCGGGTTCTTGGTCACCTCCCTGACCAAGGCCCTTCTCCCCCGATTGCTCAGTTTGGCCGGGCGGCCAGCTCTAGGAAGAGTCTTGGTGGTTCCAAACTACTTCCATTTAAGAATGATGGAAGCCACTGTGTTCTTGGAGACCTTCAATGCTGCAGAAATGTTTTGATACCCTTCCCCAGATCTGTGCCTCAACACAATCCTGTCTAGGAGCTCTACGGAAAATGGCTTGGTTTTTGCTCTGACGTGCACTGTCAACTATGGGACCTTATATAGACATGTGTGTGCCTTTCCAAATCATGTCCAATCAATTACATTTACCACAGGTGGACCCCAATCAAGAAGTAGAAACATCAAGGATGATCAATGGAAACAGGATGCACCTGAGCTAACTTTCAAGTCTCATAGCAAAGGGTCTGAATATTTATGTAAATGAGGTATTTCCGTTTTTTATTTTTAATAAATGTGCAAAAAAATCTATAAGCCTGTTTTTGCTTTCTCATTATGGGGTATTGTGTGTAGATTGATGAGGGAAAACATTTATTTAACCCATTTTAGAATAAGGCTGTAACGTAACAAAATGTGGAAAAAGTCAAGGGGTCTGAATACTTTCCGAATGCACTTGAGGGCTCTGGTCAAAAGTTGTGCAATATGTAGGGAATAGGGTGCCATTTGGAACGCATACCATTAGTGTCTCAACTAGAAATGTATTACTGATGGTTGTCACGCTTAACATATTGCAATATTTCATCATCAAGACAAATGTGTTAAACAGACTGAAAAAGTCTCAACATATCTTCACTAAAGTTTCAAATATTATATTGTGCTGATCAGCTTTAAGTAGCTGGGATATTAATTGACCAATTGTGTGAATGTAGGAAGTTTACAGTCAGTTGTTCAGATAGGCCTTGCCTAGTAGGAGATTCACTGATGAGAGAGCAGGGGAGTTTGCAAAGTATGTGTACTGTAAGTGGTTTTATGGCAGTTTTCACTCAACTCTGCAGAACATACAAATCAAATTAGTTTGAGGCCTTGAATACTTCTACGTCACCATTGAGAAAAACCAAGCCTGGGTTCTGAAATGTGTCTCACAAAGCCACATCTGTGAAGTTATGATTGCCCAAGTTCGATTAAACCTAAGCACAGCACATTCAGGAGTGGCTGACTCATCTGAGTAGTGCTGCTAACAGCCAAGATGATAAGGCTTACTTCCTCCGTTTAACTGTTGTAGTTGTCAAGTTAGCTTTCATGTCTTCTGAACCACAGTACAATTATGAATCATTGCAGAGGATAAATGGATGACATACATGGTCATTTCAGGTAAACGACCGAAAATGAGAGGGAAATGCTCTCATTCAGGAAGTTCAAATCATAATCTGTCATGGGGAATTACATTTGACCAAAAAAATGATGAGATATTAAAGTACTCAGAATAATTACATTTTCAATGAAAAGTAGTTTATTGACTCTCTGTTGTCACATATTCATAATAAATAGAGTAAGACAAAGACAATGTGATGACATATTGACATAAGAGACCCATATCTGAATTCACAACACAAAATAGTTACTCTTGTCAACAGAAAGAATGACGCTAATTCATTGGAGGATGACATTTCAACGTCAAACCTTTATAAACTAATACCACATTCCCAGAGCAGGCAAAACTACCAAATTGTGTCATACACAATCTTCAAAAGATATTTGACCAGAAATTGCAGAATTAGTCTCTTTTCTTTGGAATGACTGCTGGTCTTATAGAAGCAAAACAATTCCACACATCATCTTGAGCAGTTGTCAAACATTGATCAGACTGTTGAGTTCCTCAGAGAAACTGACTCGACTGTAGGCCTTGACACAACAAAAGCACAGCTGAATTTCCAATTAGATCATTAACATTAGCTTGCTTGTCCACAGGATACAGGCAGAGCACTAAATTCTGCAATATATATTTCGTTACAATATTTTTGAAATAATTACATATTAAGTGAAACAATCATTGTTTTTACATACAAAACATAATTGTAACATTGACTTAATGATACAGCTATATGGGCAGCAGAGCAGCGAGCCGGTCATTATGTACACCCATGAAACAACTGCAGATGCTACATTGACCATGCTTAGTAGGTTTACTGTACTGCCCCCCCCAAAATGACACCACAGACAATACATTGGCAAATTTGCAAACATAAGCACATTGGCAAAATGTCTGTGTGATATACACGTCGTATACCTCTGCTTGAACTTGCTGCAGGCCTACACAAACAGAGCACCAGGCCTGCCATGTCGTGTACAGGAGACACCCACACCAGATTTAGCGGCTGATTTTGTACGTTTAACCACTGACAAAGAAATGATGAGTCTATAATTTTAATGGTAGGTTTATTTGAACAGTGAGAGACAGAATAACAACAAAAAAATCCAGAAAAACGCATGTCAAAAATGTTATAAATTGATGTGCATTTTATTGAGGGAAATAAGTATTTGACCCCCTCTCAATCAGAAAGATTTCTGGCTCCCAGGTGTCTTTTATACAGGTAACGAGCTGAGATTAGGAGCACACTCTTAAAGGGAGTGCTCCTAATCTCAGTTTGTTACCTGTATAAAAGACACCTGTCCACAGAAGCAATCAATCAAATTCCAAACTCTCCACCATGGACAAGACCAAAGAGCTCTCCAAGGATGTCAGGGACAAGATTGTAGACCTACACAAGGCTGGAATGGGCTACAAGACCATTGCCAAGCAGCTTGGTGAGAAGGTGACAACACAAAATAACCGTCAATCTCCCTCGGCCTGGGGCTCCATGCAAGATCTCACCTTGTGGAGTTGCAATGATCATGAGAACGGTGAGGAATCAGCCCAGAACTACACAGGAGGATCTTGTCAATGATCTCAAGGCAGCTGGGACCATAGTCACCAAGAAAACAATTGGTAACACACTACGCCATGAAGGACTGAAATCCTGCAGCGCCCGCAAGGTCCCCCTGCACAAGAAACCACATTTACATTTTAGTCATTTAGCAGACGCTCTTATCCAGAGCGACTTACAAATTGGTGCATTCACCTTATGATAGCCAGTGGGACAACCACTTTACAATATGTATTTTTTTTTTTATCTTTGGGGTGGGGTAATGGGGGGAGAAGGATTACTTTATCCTATCCCAGGTATTCCTTAAAGAGGTGGGGTTTCAAGTGTCTCCGGAAGGTGGTGAGTGACTCCGCTGTCCTGGCGTCGTGAGGGAGCTTGTTCCACCATTGGGGTGCCAGAGCAGCGAACAGTTTTGACTGGGCTGAGCGAGAACAGTGCTTCCGCAGAGGTAGGGGGGCCAGCAGGCCAGAGGTGGATGAACGCAATGCCCTCGTTTGGGTGTAGGGACTGATCAGAGCCTGAAGGTACGGAGGTGCCATTCCCCTCACAGCTCCGTAGCCAAGCACCATGGTCTTGTAGCAGATGTGAGCTTCAACTGGAAGCCAGTGGAGTGTGCGGAGGAGCGGGGTGACGTGAGAGAACTTGGGAAGGTTGAACACCAGACGGTCTGCGGCGTTCTGGATGAGTTGTAGGGGTTTAATGGCACAGGCAGGGAGCCCAGCCAACAGCGAGTTGCAGTAATCCAGACGGGAGATGACAAGTGCCTGGATTAGGACCTGTGCCGCTTCCTGTGTAAGGCAGGGTCGTACTCTGCAAATGTTGTAGAGCATGAACCTACAGGATCGGGTCACCGCCTTGATGTTAGCGGAGAACGAAAGGGTGTTGTCAACATATACAGGCCCGTCTGAAGTTTGCCAATGAACATCTGAATGATTCAGAGGAGAACTGGGTGAAAGTGTTGTGGTCAGATGAGACCAAAATCGAGCTCTTTGGCATCAACTCAACTCGCCATGTTTGGAGGAGGAGGAATGCTGCCTATGACCCCAAGAACACCATCCCCACCGTCAAACATGGAGGTGGAAACATTATGCTTTGGGGGTGTTTTTCTGCTAAGGGGACAGGACAACTTCACCGCATCAAAAGGGACGATGGACGGGGCCATGTACTGTCAAATCTTGGGTGAGAACCTCCTTCCCTCAGCCAGGGCATTGAAAATGGGTCGTGGATGGGTATTCCAGCATGACAATGACCCAAAACACACGGCCAAGGCAACAAAGGAGTGGCTCAAGAAGAAGCACATTAAGGTCCTGGAGTGGCCTAGCCAGTCTCCAGACCTTAATCCCATAGAAAATCTGTGGAGGGAGCTGAAGGTTCGAGTTGCCAAACGTCAGCCTCGAAACCTTAATGACTTGGAGAAGATCTGCAAAGAGGAGTGGAACAAAATCCCTCCTGAGATGTGTGCAAACCTGGTGGCCAACTACAAGAAACGTCTGACCTCTGTGATTGCCAACAAGGGTTTTGCCACCAAGTACTAAGTCATGTTTTGCAGAGGGGTCAAATACTTATTTCCCTCATTAAAATGCAAATCAATTTATAACATTTTTGACATGCGTTTTTCTCGATTTTTTTGTTGTTATTCTGTCTCTCACTGTTCAAATAAACCTACCATTAAAATTATAGACTGATCATGTCTTTGTCAGTGGGCAAACGTACAAAATCAGCAATGGATCAAATACTTTTTTTCCCTCACTGTATATATCAATATATTTTAAATGTTTTTTACTAATACTTCTCTCTTCTGTAATATAACAAAAGTTGTGCTTCTCAGAGAAGATGCGATTGTTAGGGAAAATATAGTGTGTGGATGTATTTAAAGGGGCAATCTGCAATAGCTACATCAGTTTGACTTTAATTACATTAATGATATACAGTTGAAGTCGGAAATTTTACATACACCTTAGCCAAATACATTTAAACTCTGTTTTTCACAATTCCTGACATTTAATCCTAGTAAAAATTCCCTGTTTTACGTCAGTTAGGATCACCACTTTATTTTAAGAATGTGAAATGTCAGAATAATAGTAGAGAGAATGATTTATTTCAGCATTTTTTCGTTAATCACATTCCCAGTGGGTCAGAAGTTTACATACACTCATTTAGTATTTGGTAGCATTGCCTTTAAATTGTTTAACTTGGGTCAAACGTTTCGGGTAGCCTTCCACAAGCTTCCCACAATAAGTTGGGTGAATTTTGGCCCATTCCTCTTGACAGAGCTGGTGTAACTGAGACAGGTTTTTAATCCTCCTTGCTCGCACACGCTTTTTCAGTTCTGCCCACAACTTTTATATAGGATTGCGGTCAGGGCTTTGTGATGGCCACTCCAATACCTTGACTTTGTTGTCCTTAAGCCATTTTGCCACAACTTTGGAAGTATGCTTGTGGTCATTGTCCATTTGGAAGACCCATTTGCGACCAAGCTTTAACTTCCTGACTGATGTCTTGAGATGTTGCTTCAATATGTCCACATAATTTTCCTTCCTCATGATGCCATCTATTTTGTGAAGTGCACCAGTCCCTCCTGCAGCAAAGCACCCCCACAGCATGATGCTGCCACCCCCATGCTTCACGGTTGGGATGGTGTTCTTCAGCTTGCAAGCCTTCCCCTTTTTCCTCCAAACATAACGATGGTCATTATGGCCAAACAGTTCTATTTTTGTTTCATCAGACCAGAGGACATTTCTCCAAAAAGTACGATCTTTGTCCCCATGTGCAGTTGCAAACCGTAGTCTGGCTTTTTTATGGCGGTTTTGGAGTAGTGGCTTCTTCCTTGCTGAGCGGCCTTTCAGGTTATGTCGATATAGGACTCGTTTTACTGTGGATATAGATACTTTTGTACCCGTTTCCTCCAGCATCTTCACAAGGTCCTTTGCTGTTGTTCTGGAATTGATTTGCACTTTTCGCACCAAAGTACGTTCATCTCTAGGAGACAGAACGCGTCTCCTTCCTGAGTGGTATGACGGCTGCGTGGTCCCATGGTGTTTATACTTGCGTACTGTTGTTTGTACAGATGAACGTGGTACCTTCAGGCATTTGGAAAATGCTCCCAAGGATGAACCAGACTTGTGGAGGTCTACAATTTTTTGGCTGATTTCTTTTGATTTTCCCATGATGTCAAGCAAAGAGGCACTGAGTTTGAATGTAGGCCTTGAAATACATCCACAGGTACACCTCCAATTGACTCAAATTATGTCAATTAGCCTATCAGAAGCTTCTAAAGCTATGACATCACTTTCTGGAATTTTTCAAGCTGTTTAAAGGCGCAGTCAACTTAGTGTATGTAAACTTCTGACCCACTGGAATTGTGATACAGTGAATTATAAGTGAAATAATCTGTCTGTAAACAATTGTTGGAAAAATTACTTGTGTCATGCACAAAGTAGATGTCCTAACCGACTTGCCAAAACTATAGTTTGTTAACAAGAAATTTGTGGAGTGGTTGAAAAACGAGTTCTAATGACTCCAACCTAAGTGTATGTAAACTTCCGACTTCAACTGTATACACCCATTGATTCTTAAAGAATATAACTTATAAATGCCTCATGAGTTTAGTAAAACTGTCGTAGCACATCAGAACCCAAAATATAAGCTTGTTTTAATCCATTGTTTGTATAGCCTCAAAACATGGTTAAAACCAAAGAGATCCTATTAAATTACTATTATTATTAAAACTATTAGTATTCTAATTCCTAATTATATGGTTAATACTATAATCTTACTATCATGGATGGTCAGTCCTTGCATCCATAGCTCTGTCTATGAATTTGAGAGTAGTTACATTTCTCCAGCCCCATCCCTCAGCTGTTTACCAAAATAGCGGTGGGGTGTCCACTTTGTCATTGATATTGTTTGAAATGCAGATTGCCCCTTTAACAATAATATATTATATTAACATATTATTATTATATATATATATATATATCAAAAATATATATGGATGAGAAATAGAATAGGGTGGGGAGGGGGAAGCACCCAAGTAACAGCTATCTTTATTGATGTAGACCATGGGTGTCCTTTACTATCAGGCATAGCAGTGAGTGCATTACTCAGTAACATTTACAGTCATTTTGCATGTTGCCTAGCACTACATACATTATTATATGGCATGAAGCATTCAATGTGCAACTTCAAGCTTTGGGCACTTAAAAACATCTGAGGTAGCAGAGGAAAATCGGTACATTGTAAATCATCCTAAAAGGTCACAGTTTCATTTCCTGTTCCTTCTGGATTGGTTGATCCAGTTCCAGTCACACAGTGTTCCCTGCTGGATAGCAACAGTAGGTTCCTTTGGCATCACAAGCTGAGAATGCACACTGCTGGGTCATATTCATTAGTGCACAACATAGCAAACGTTTTACAATGAAAATTAGAGTTTCTTATTTTACAAATTCAGGTAGACTCCTCCCTGCTTCGGCCTGTTTTATTCTGTTTGGTTTCTAATGAATTACCACCCAGTTGAGGGTTTCAGTGTGGTCCTGAGCATGCTTTTCTCCCGACCAATAACAGTACATTGGGGGATGCGCCAGCCAGTGGGCTAGCTTACCTAGCTAATCTTTGATGTCCTTGAGTACAGTCACCTGAGAGACGGTTTTCTTGACCCTCAATGCGGTGAGGCGAGCTGCAGCATTGGCGTACCAGCACTCACGCATCAGCTTGCCAATCACCCGCAGAGCCTGACGAAGGAGGGGTTTTTATCAAATCAACAGGCCCAGATTTTACATGGTCAGACCAGGTTTTTAATGGTAATTTAGCATAGGCTCTTATCCAGAGCAACTTACAGTAAGTGCATTCAACTAAGGTACAATGCCTTCAGAAAGTATTCATACCCCTTGACTTATTCCACATTTTGTTGTGTTACAGCCTGAATTCAAAATTGATTAAAAATAATAATCTCATCCATCTACACACAACACCCCATAATGACAAAGTGAAAACATGATTTTAGAAATGTTTGCAAATATATAGAAAATAAAATACATAAATATCTCATTTACGTAAGTAGTCACACCCCTGAGTCAATACTTTGTAGAAGCACCTTTAGCAGCGATTGAGTCTTTCTGGGTAAGTCTCTAAGAGCTTTCCACACCTGGATTGTGCAACATTTGCCCATTATTATTTTCATAATTCTTCAAGCGCTGTCAAATTGGTTGTTGATCATTGCCAGACAAACAATTTCAGGTCTTGCCATAGATTTTTAACTAGATTTAAGTCAAAACTGTAACTTGGCCACTCAGTAACATTCACTATCTTCTTGGTAAGCAACTCCAGTGTAGGTTTGCCCTTGTGTTTTAGGTTATTGTCCTGCTGAAAGGTAAATTCATCTCCCACTGTCTGGTGCAAATCAAATGTTATTGGTCACATACACATATTTAGCAGATGCTCCAACAGTGCAGTAATATCTAACAATTCACAACAATACATACAAATCTAAAAAGTAAAATAATGGAATTAAGAAATATTTAAATAAATATTATGAAGAGCAATGTCGGAGTGGCATAGACTAAAATACAGTAGAATAGAATACAGTATATACACATACAGTGGGGGAAAAAAGTATTTAGTCAGCCACCAATTGTGCAAGTTCTCCCACTTAAAAAGATGAGAGAGGCCTGTCATTTTCATCATAGGTACACGTCAACTATGACAGACAAATTGAGGAGAAAAAAATCCAGAAAATCACATTGTAGGATTTTTTATGAATTTATTTGCAAATTATGGTGGAAAATAAGTATTTGGTCACCTACAAACAAGCAAGATTTGTGGCTCTCACAGACCTGTAACTTCTTCTTTAAGAGGCTCCTCTGTCCTCCACTCGTTACCTGTATTAATGGCACCTGTTTGAACTTGTTATCAGTATAAAAGACACCTGTCCACAACCTCACACCTCCAAACTCCACTATGGCCAAGACCAAAGAGCTGTCAAAGGACACCAGAAACAAAATTGTAGACCTGCACCAGGCTGGGAAGATTGAATCTGCAATAGGTAAGCAGCTTGGTTTGAAGAAATCAACTGTGGGATCAATTATTAGGAAATGGAAGACATACAAGACCACTGATAATCTCCCTCGATCTGGGGCTCCACGCAAGATCTCACCCCGTGGGGTCAAAATGATCACAAGAACGGTGAGCAAAAATCCCAGAACCACACGGGGGGACCTAGTGAATGACCTGCAGAGAGCTGGGACCAAAGTAACAAAGCCTACCATCAGTAACACACTACGCCGCCAGGGACTCAAATCCTGCAGTGCCAGACGTGTCCCCCTGCTTAAGCCAGTACATGTCCAGGCCCGTCTGAAGTTTGCTAGAGTGCATTTGGATGATCCAGAAGAGGATTGGGAGAATGTCATATGGTCAGATGAAACCAAAATAGAACCTTTTGGTAAAAACTCAACTCGTCGTGTTTGGAGGACAAAGAATGCTGAGTTGCATCCAAAGAACACCATACCTACTGTGAAGCATGGGGGTGGAAACATCATGCTTTGGGGCTGTTTTTCTGCAAAGGGACCAGGACGACTGATCCGTGTAAAGGAAAGAATGAATGGGGCCATGTATCGTGAGATTTTGAGTGAAAACCTCCTTCCATCAGCAAGGGCATTGAAGATGAAACGTGGCTGGGTCTTTCAGCATGACAATGATCCCAAACACACCGCCTGGGCAACGAAGGAGTGGCTTCATAAGAAGCATTTCAAGGTCCTGGAGTGGCCTAGCCAGTCTCCAGATCTCAACCCCATAGAAAATCTTTGGAGGGAGTTGAAAGTCCGTGTTGCCCAGCGACAGCCCCAAAACATCACTGCTCTAGAGGAGATTTGCATGGAGGAATGGGCCAAAATACCAGCAACAATGTGTGAAAACCTTGTGAAGACTTACAGAAAACATTTGACCTGTGTCATTGCCAACAAAGGGTATATAACAAAGTATTGAGAAACTTTTGTTATTAACTTATTTTCCACCATAATTTGCTAATAAATTCATTACAAATCCTACAATGTGATTTTCAGGATTTTTTCTAATTTTGTCTGTCATAGTTGACGTGTACCTATGATGAAAATTACAGGCCTCTCTCATCTTTTTAAGTGGGAGAACTTGCACAATTGGTGGCTGACTAAATACTTTTTTCCCCCACTGTATGAGATGAGTAAAGCAAAAATATGTAAACATTATTAAAGTGGCCAGTGATTTCAAGTCTATGTATATAGGGCAGCAGCCTCTAAGGTGCAGGGTTATGTAACCGGGTGGAAGCTGCCTAGTGATGGCTATTTAACAGTGATGGCCTTGATATAGAATCTGTCTTTCCAGTCTCTCGGTCCCAGCTTTGATGCACCTGTACTGACCTCGCCTTCTGGATGATAGCGGGGTGAACAGGCAGTGACTCGGGTGGTTGTTGTCCTTGATTATCTTTTTGGCCTTCCTGTGACATCGGGTGCTGTAGGTGTCCTGGAGGGCAGGTAGTTTGCCGCCGATGATGCGTTGGGCAGACCGCACCACCCTCTGGAGAGCCCTGCGGTTACAGGTGGTGCAGTTGCCGTACCAGGCGGTGATACAGCCCAACAGGATGCTCTCAATTGTGCATCTGTAAAAGTTTGTGAAGGTTTTAGGTGCCAAGCCAAATTTCTTCAGCCTCCTGAGGTTGAAGAGGCTCTGTTGCGCCTTCCTCACCACACTGTCTGTGTGGGTGGACCATTTCAGATCGTCAGTGATGTGTACGCCGAGGAACTTGAAGCTTTCGACCTTCTCCACTGCGGTCCTGTCAATGTGAGAACACACCCTTCTGGGGCCCCTGTGTTGAGGATCAGCGAAGTGGAGGTGTTGTTTCCTACCTTCACCACCTGGGGGCGGCCCGTCAGGAAGTCCAGGACCCAGTTGCACAGGGCGGGGTTCAGACCCAGGGCCCCAAGCTTAATGATGAACTTGGAGGGTTCATTCCAGATGGAATAGGGCAGTGTTCAGTGTGATGGCGATTGCATCGTCTGTGGATCTATTGGGGCGGTAAGCAAATTGAAGTGGGTCTAGGGTGTCAGGTAAGGTAGAGGTGATATGATCCTTAACAAGCCTCTCAAAGTACTTCATGATGACAGAAGTGAGTGCTACGGGGCGATAGTCATGTAGTTCAGTTACCTTTGCTTTCTTGGGAATAGGAACAATGGTAGACATCTTGAAGCAAGTGGCGCCGACAGATAGGGCACCTCTGCTTCTAGCTCCTACGCAACTTTGCAGCATTTTTTTTGTGTCATTTCTTACATTATTAGCCCAGGCATTTTGTGTTATTACATAGAGCCGGAAATAACTTTTGGATATCAGACCGGCGGTAACTCACCAGCATTACGACCAGGAATACAACTTTCCCGAATTGGATCCTTTGTTCGTACCCCCCAGGGCAATTGAACTGATTCCAGAGGCTGATCCAAAACACCGCCGGCGGAGAAGAGGTAGCCGGAGTGGACTTCTAGTTACTCGCTAATGTTCAGTCTCTGGATAATAAAGTAGACGAGCTCAGGGCGAGAATCTCCTTCCAGAAAGACATCAGAGATTGTAACATACTCTGTTTCACGGAAACATGGCTCTCTCTGAATATATTTTCTTCGTCCATTCAGCCAGCTGGGCTCAGTACATCACGCAGCCAGGAATAAAGAACTCTCCGGGAAGAAGAAAGGCGTTTCATGATTAACTACTCATGGTGTGATTGTGATAACATACAGAAACTCAAGTCCTTTTGTTCACCTGACCTAGAATACCTCACAATCAAATGCCGACCATATTACCTCCCAAGAGAATTATCTTTGGTTATAGTCACAGCAGTGTATATTCCCCCTCAAGCAGATACCACGACGGCCCTAAAAGAACTACACTGTACTTTATGCAAACTGTAAACCACATATCCTGAGGCCGCATTTATTGTAACTGGGGATTTTAACAAAGCAAATTTGAGGAAAACGCTACCGAAGTTCTATCAACACATTGACTGTAGCACTCGCTCTGAGAAAACGTTAGACCACTGCTAGTCAGCTTTTTTCGAAATCCCTACAAGGCCCTCCCCCGCCCTCCCTTCGGCAAATCTGATCACGACTCCATTTTGATCCTCCCTTCCTATAGGCAGAAACTCACAGGAAGTACCCGTGCTAAGTACTATTCAACGCTGGTCTGACCAATCTGAATCCATGTTTCAAGACTGTTTTGATCACGCGGACTGGGATATGTTCCGAGTAGCCTCTGAGAATAACATTGACGAATATGCGTATACGGTGACTGAGTTCATCAGGAAGTGTATAGGAGATGTTGTACCCACTGTGACTATTAAAACCTACCCAAACCAGAAACCATGGATAGATGGCAGCATTCGCACAAAACTGAAAGCGCGAACCACCGCATTTAACCATGGCAAATGGGAATATGGCCGAATACAAACAGTGTAGTTATTCCCTCCGTAAGGCAATCAAACAGGCAAAACGTCAGTATAGAGACAAAGTGGAGTCGCAACTCAACTGCTCTGACACGAGACGTATGTGGCAGGGTCTACAGACAATCACGGACTACAAAAGGAAAACCAGCCACGTGGCGGACACCGACGTCTTGCTTCCGGACAAGCTAAACACCTTCGTCCACTTTGAGGATAACACAGTGCCACCAACGCGGCCCGCTACCAAGGACTGTGGGCTCTCCTTCTCCGTGGCCGATGTGAGTAAGACATTTAAGCGTGTTAACCCTCGCAAGGCTACTGGCCCAGACGGCATCCCTAGCTGTGTCCTCAGAGCATGCGCAGACCAGCTGGCTGGAGTGTTTATGGACATATTCAATCTCTCCCTATTCCAATCTGTTGTCCCCACTTGCTTCAAGATGTCCACCATTGATTTACGGAAATCCTCTAGGATTTTGCCTGTGCTTAGCTCCATTCCGTTTATTTTTTATCCTTAAAAACTCCCAAAGTCCTTAATGATTACAAGCATACCCATAACATGATGCAGCCACCACTATGATTGAAAATATGGAGTGGTACTCAGTAATGTGTTGTATTGGATTTGCCCCAAACATAACACTTTGTATTCAGGACAAGAAGTTAATTGCTTTGCCACATTTTTTGTAGTATTACTTTTAGTGCCTTGTTGCAAACAGGATGCATGTTTTGGAATATTTATATTCTGTATAGGTTTCCTTCTTTTCACTCTGTCAATTAGGTTAGTATTGTGGACTAACTACAATGTTGTTGATCCATACTCAGTTTTCTCCTATCACAGTCATTAAAGTATTTAACTGTTTTAAAGTCACCATTGGCCTCATGGTGAAATCCCTGAACGGTTTCCTTCCTCTCCGCCTGTATCTTTGTAGTGACTGGGTGTATTGATACACCATCCAAAGTGTAATTAATACATTCACCATGCTCAAAGGGATATTCTTTGTCTGCTTTTTAAAATGTTTACCAATCTACCAATAGGTGCCTTTCTTTGCAAGGCATTGGAAAACCACCCTGGTCTTTGTGGTTGTATCTGTGTTTAAATTCACTGCTCGACTGAAGGACCTTACAGATAATTGTATGTGTGGGGTGCAGAGATGAGGTAGTCATTCAAAAATCATGTTAAACAGTGAGTCGATGCAACTTATTATATGACTTGTTAAGCAAATGTTTACTCCTGAACTTATTTAGGCTTGCCATTACAAAGGGGTTGAATACTTATTGACTCAAGATATTTCAGCTTTTCATTTGTAAAGATTTCGAAAAAACATAATTCCATTTTGACATTATGGGGTATTGTGTGTAGGCCAGTGACAAAAAAACCTCAATTAAATCCTTTTTAAATTCAGGCTGTAACAACAAAATGTGGCTGTAACAACAAAATGTGGAAAAGGTCAAGGGGTGTGAATACTTTCTGACTGCACTGTAGGTAACACAACCCTATATCACAGTCATCGCAAGTAAAAACCTATATAAAAACAGCAGCTCAATTTACAGAGGTACAATTCAAAATGCTAACCAAGCCACAATACAGTATACTGTATTTACCCTATGGCCCTGTAGTTTTTAAAGCAAAAAAATTATAAAATATCCCAGTCTAGGGTTGCAAAATTCTGGTAACTTTCACAAAATTCCCAGGCTTCCCGGTTGGAGGATTCACAGATTTACTGCTGATTACAGGAATCTTCCAACTGGGATTTCTGGAAAACCTGGACATTTTGGGAAAATTACCACAATTCAGCAACCTTATTACAGTCAGAATCTTATCTCACCTCGCAGCTCTGCCACTGGTTGGGAATGTTGGGTCTCAGTTTCTGGTCACAGACGATCTTTCTCATGTCCTCCACAGAGGGATCTGAAGGTACCGTATCATAGTAAGGCAACTGGAAATCTTCTTGAAGTCCTGTGGAAAAAAAAGACATTTTTTTTTTGATCAGTGCCCTGGCACAAATGTACCTCCCTTCATCAGTTCCATGGCAATATTAAACATTTTGTTTATTCATTATCAGTGGTAATATAATCATTCTTGAAAAAGGTCCCAAACAGTGAAAATCATGTTTTTCATCCAATTTGATGATATTTGGATGAAACCAGTTCATAGTAGGTTGATCCAAGTATTGAAAATTACAGTAGCTGGTACATTGACAAAGTTCATAATAAAGTTACTGGTCCCCTCCCTCCCACCAATGTCAAACACTTGGATTCAGGAGGCAGTCATTACTTCTGGCATTATGCAACGTCACATAACGCTGGACATTATATACACCAATGGTGTAGTGTCAAATATTTTTATAACTAAACCAAGATAGACCACAGCCCGTCGTTTCAAATGGGAACAAATGAGTCACAGTGGGCAGAACAAGCAAGGAGGTGGGCAGAGCCAAGCACGAGCTAGCGAGATCCTATTGGCGCAATCTAGCATGCATTTGCATATTTCCATTAGGTTACGCCTACTCTGTGAAGTGTGCGTGTGCAATAACTCAATTTGACTTTGCACTCCTTCTAAACAACGGCATTTTTTAAAACTTTGGCAAAGGGTAACGTCTAAAAAACATAGTCCAATCGGTTCGTAACATATTTTAGTTTTGGGAACAGAAAATTGTATTGCGATTAAATGTTTCATAGATGAGAAAATTAGCAGAATGTCGTCCAAACTCCATCTCGTTCCATCTTCTCCCACTGCCGGCCACAGGACTTCCTCTCACTACCATATTTGGTAGTGAATGGAAACGCCAAGCGGATGCTTCACATTTATACAGTACCAGTCAAAATTTGATTTGAATGTTGTCCACAAAAGGAGTTGCGGTGTATATAATATTTGTAATTTATTTAATAATATTTGTAATTTATTTAATTGTGTGGGTTATTGTCGTTTGTCTCATTGGGGCTAATCATCATGATTGGGGGGTTATTATTACTTAACTTTCCATCTCCTTTTGTCTTTCCACTATCATCAAGCTGTGTAATGAGACATTTTAGAAAATTCACACAGCTTCCCAGTCAACCACCGCAGCAGGAATGCTGTGATACAAAATCACAGCATATCCCCCAAGGCAAAGAAGGGGGATATTCTGTGAAGCCTGTGAAGACCAACCCAACATACTGTAAGTCATAGTTATTCATTTCAAATCAACTGAGCATTTCAGGCACACACATTGAAAAGTTTCAGCAAAAAGTGCATGACCAAATATTGCATATTTCAAATTGAGTGCTTAAAAAATAACAGAAAACACATTGTAGAATGAGTAGATCACTACATAAACGAATTGATAGCATCATAACTCAGAGCAGTAAATAAAAGGAAATTAAATTCACTACCCATTTAACAAACATTTCCCTTTTCAAAAAAAAATGACATGCTAGGTAGACAGGCTCCTGGATCTCCTTTTCAACGAGGTCACCCTTGATCCAGCGCCGTATATGGTGAAGCTGTGTGCGCTGTCCATCCCAGGACCCCAGTTTGCCCAGTGTGAGAAGCCTGACAAGGAGGAGGCCATAGCTGGATTTGTGTCCCACTTCAATCTTGGGAATGACTGAAGCCAAGTGGGTGACTGAAGCCTGCTTGACTGAAGCAGGGCACATGGATCCCCCTCCTCTCCCGCTCCCCTCCCCATCAATCTCTGTAGTCGGTTGCATTTCCTAAAGCCTAAGTAATTCACTTTTACGTGATATGATATCATATTTTGTTACATTACTTTTTAAAGCATTCAGACGGGAGATGAGTGTTACAAATTGTACAAATCAATGGCGGCCGGGTGCCTATATTAGGCTTATGGATCCCCAAAAAAATATTCTGTCAAATGATGTCTTACCATTATTTCTCACCTTTATTTCTCATGAGTGTTCATGTTGATCAATAATTTGGCTATACTGGCCCATTGTAAATTATCAAATAAATGTCTGATCAATAGATACTATTCTGAACATAGTAATTTATCATGTTAATGCAGAGGCACCAATAAAGTGTCCAGTACACTTATTGAATGCTGTTTTTATGTACATTCCCTTATGTCTAAGCTTTTAAGGTGACTCAGGCTTTACTCATTCTTGTGAAGAGGTGTATCAGTGAACTGTATTTTGTAATTATACTGAACAACTAAAATATAAACGCAACATGTAAAGTGTTGGTCCTATGTTTCATGTGCTGAAATAAAAGATCCCAAAAATGATCCATACACACAAAAAGCTTATTTCTCTCAACTTTTGTGCACAAATTTGTTTACATCCATGTTAGTGAGCATTTATCCTTTGCCAAAATAATCCTTCCACCTGACAGGTGTGGCATATCAAGAAGCTGATTAAACAGCATGATCATTACACAGGTGCACATTCTGCTGGGGACAATAAAAGGCCACTCTAAAATGTACAGTTTTGTCACACAACACAATGCCACAGATGTCTCAAGTTCTGAGGGAGCATGAAATTGGCATGCTAACTGCAGGAATGTCCACCAGAGCTGTTGCCAGAGAACTGAATGTTCATTTTTTTACCATAAGTGTCACGTTCGTTGAGTACAGGATTGGACCAAGGTGCAGCGTGGAATGCATACATGTTTATTTATTAATTAAACACTGACAAAACAACGTAACGTGAAGCTCACAATGGCTACACACAAACAAGCCAAACCAGTCCATTAAAAAAATTGGAGGCCCCTTACACTTCAGTGTTGTGATGCAAAAATTATAGCAAAATGTATAGCGCATAGAATTGAAAAGGTATTGTCGGATATTATTCATTCTAATCAGACAGGTTTTTTACATGGAAGATACATTGGAGATAATATAAGGCAAGTATTGGAAACAAAAGAACACTATGGAAAATATGGGAAACCAGGCCTGCTATTCATAGCAGACTTCGAAAAGGCATTTGATAAAGTACGACTGGGGTTTATATATAAATGCCTGGAGCATTTCAATTTTGGAGAATCTCTTGTAAAATGGGTCAAAATCATGTATAGTAACCCTAGGTGTAAAATAGTAAATAATGGCTATTTCTCAGAAAGTTTTAAACTGTCAAGAGGAGTGAAACAAGGTTGTCCACTATCAGCATTTCTATTTATTGTGGCCAGATGTTAGCTATTAAAATCAGATCCAATAATAATAGAGGATTAGAAATCCAGGGCTTAAAAACAAAAAGGTGTCATTGTACGCTGATGATTCAAGTTTTCTTTTAAATCCACAACTAGAATCCCTCCACAGCCTCATAGAGGATCTAGATACATTTTCTAACCTCTCTGGATTACAACCAAATTATGACAAATGTACTATATTACGTATTGGATCACTAAAAAATACAATTTTTACATTACCATGTAGTTTACCAATAAAATGGTCTGATGGTGATGTGGATATACTTGGAATACATATCCCAAAGGAAATAAATGATCTCACTTCAATACATTTTAATAGAAAGTTAGCAAAGATAGATAAGATCTTACTACCATGGAAAGGTAAATACCTGTCAATTTGTGGAAAAATGATTATCCCAGTTTACCTATTTGCTTATGGTCTTGCCTACACCTAGCGAACGTTTTTTTTAATTATACGAGAAAAAAAAAAACATTACATTTTATTTGGAACGGCAAGCCAGACAAAATTAAAAGGGCCTATTTATATAATGAATATGAATTTGGAGGACAGAAATTATTAAATATTAAAGCATTAGACCTATCACTAAAAGCTTCAGTCATACAAAAGTTATACTTAAATCCGAACTGGTTCTCAAGCTATGGTAATATTGTATGTATCATTAAGGAAAATGTTGGGAAATGTCTAAGATAAAATATAGTAAACATGATTGACATTTTATAAGTCCAGATGCATGTTTAAATAAGGAATATAGTCAATACAATGTGTAAACATGCTTAAATGAATGTATGCATTTTATTTTTAAAAGTGTCTGAGCCACGTCACCAATATAATGAGATAAGGGGAAGAGGCCATATGGAAAAGCGCCCATGGTCTTTTGGAGTAAACAACATGTGTTGTTGGACTTTGAAAGATAATAGTGGCGTGGCAGTTAAAGAAGTTAATCAGTGATCTTAAGGGGAGTAGCTTTGTAAGCTATGTATACATGACTGTGCATTTGTGTGTTATATAAGAGATCTCTAAGCAAAAGAGAGACAGTTGTTCCATGGCGCAAGCTCAGCTTTGTTATGCAATAAAGTCTAATTCTTGGATTCACAAGCTCCGGTCTCTTGAGAAATATATCTTTAAGTTGACTACTTTTCAGTCAAATATTTCTACCACATAATTGGCGACCTTTTGCCAGGAGTTGAAAAATAGGGACCAGAGACGGTATACATCTGCAGTTGTGAAACGGCTTGGACGGACCATACAAACAAAAGCGGCCTCTTTTAAAAGGTAAGCCAAGTTCTTACTTATATAGTATAACGTTTGTGTGGTCCGATCCGGGGCTCGGCAACATCTAAAGAAATACCAAGTAGGTCTCTCCAAATTTAAGAACCAGAAAATTAAAAACTAGGAGCTTTTGAATTTAAGAATACATGTCGCTGTTGTTTGTCTGAACCATCTGTTCAATTGATTTGATTCATATGATTCATTAGATTCATCCTGCTGATCGCTTTGTCTGAGTCATTTCGGCACGGGTGGTTGTCCATCTGGTTGAGCGATCAGACAATAACATGTTAAGTCCTGCGAATACCGCTCTAGACGTGTAGTGGAAGTGAATCGTCTTGAGGACTGCTTAGGTAGGCAGAAATCCTGTGTAATACCGCTCCTTTTTCTGTGTTGAGGAAGTGTAACAGAAAAAAATAGGGCAGAATTTACAGGTCGCTTAGGAAAGCGTAGTAGAAGTCCAGGTGTGTCGAGGAAGTGTAACACCTAGGGGGCTAAATAAATAGAATTCCTGTGGATACCGCTTTGGAGAGCTAAAATTAGCACTCCAGAGGTCTGAACGGGCAGGTGGCTACCTACGGTTACCGCTCTAATGATAAATTCTTTGTTAGAGGTCTGCTCGGGTAGGTAGGGCATCATCCTGTGTTGTGGTGATGCCAAAATTAGGTAGGGTCGATCAGGTAAAAAAAGTTAGGTCATCCGGCGTAGGTGACACCATAAATTGGAGTAACACCGGTCATCCTGAGTAGGTGAACGGGTTAAATAGCTACCAGGGCTTCAAAATATTGAGAAAGTGTTAAATAGAGTAGGTCTGCTCATCTCGTATGGGTGAATGGGTTGCTTGGGCGGCTGTGAGTCATTCAACTGTCTGATTCATTTGGGCACAAGTGGCTGCTCATCTGTGTGAGTGAGAATAATAAGAAATCCGGCAAGTAAATAGCCTTTCTGTAAGGAAAGGAAATATATTTGAGGTTGTTTGAAGCTTCTGTCTGATGGAGAAAGGGCGTGCCCAATCTCACATTAGGAAAGAGAAGAATAAATGGTGCGTGGATATTCATTGACCAACTGAGTGTAGAAAATTCACGTTACCAGGAGGCGTAGAATAAATCCTGTTGGAGGAACAGGTCACGTGTACCGGTGTGGTCATATGACGTCTATGCATTGTATTTTGATAAATCTTTTAGGGTATGTTTCTGACATTATATTTAGAAACTTTAGAGGTGATATAGTATTATGATAAATTGACTACAGTAAACTAATAACTAGGATAGGGTTAACATTCCAAATTTGGGCCCTTTGATAGAATAAAATATTCCTGTAGGTTATACAAATAGTAATTAAGGGCGTTTGAGGACAACATTGTATAAATATGGAATAAGAGTGGTATAATGGTGTAAATTAGTCGCACTCTGAAGTTTGAATGATGAGATATAGAGGTGTGTTTGATAATTATATATACGTTAGAATAATAAGCTTTTCTTGTAAATTACATCTTGGAGTTTCGTACAACAATGCCTGTCATAGAATTTTGTAGGATCAGGGAATAGTGACCAGCATATATGATTCTAGGAGGATTCTATGACTGAGGGAAAGGATTTGGGTAATTTGTTGTTTGTTCCGCTGAGACTAGATGGTGATTAACTGATTTGTGGCAATAAAGAATAATTAGAAACATGAATGGTTTGGTAGATATGAATATATTGGAATATAATGAATTTTATGTGAGTGTGATTTAATACGAGGGATTGGATAAAATTATAGGTGTTGACTTGCCCAAACACGTAGACGTACGTGGAAATGGGAGAGAGTACATAGGACATGTGGTAGAATTAAGCATTATAATAAACTATCTATTATTTCAGAAGCAGAGGTAAGATAGTCAAGAAATTTTAGTATGTTAGGGGAAAATATAATTCATTTGGTTAGGTCGTTAGATCTGTTTCCAAATCAATGAATGTGGGGTTTGACTCGTTGACTGTTAAATTGTATACGTTGAGCGTGTGAGATCTGTGTCCTTCAAAAGCTATTTTCTGATAAGGTGTGGTATGTGCCAGATACTATAACTACTGACCATTATCATTGGAATAAAGGAGGATTAACTTGTCATTTCAATTAAGCATAGATTCTGCATCGCTGAACAGAGTCTAGGTTTTCTAAGTATAGTTTAGCTATAGTTGTGGGTTGTTTAGATTGAAGGAACATTCAGGATAAGACTGGACGATCTAGTAGCCTGAGTCTTTTCAGACTGAAGGACTCACTTATTCAACGTGAAAGAAGGAGGAGTGTCTATAGTCTAAATCAGAAAGGACAGTTGCATTTGAATAGCGGACTGGCAATTTGGATAAGAGATTTGGCCATAATTTGAATTGTTTAGGTAGACTGGAATGAAAGTAAGGTATTATAATAGTATGAATATAAATATATTATTAGTTATTGTTGGGATGTGAATAGACTTTACTAATGCCATGAATTAGTTTCCGGTTAAAAGAGAGTCATACTTGCTTGACTGTATCGAGCTGAAATAGATATTTGAAGCAAGTTTGAATAGCTGGATGGAAAACATTTATTTGACAAAATTCTAATTGTTATTACTTTATTCTATGGTTTGCGTGACATCAGTAATGTATGCGAATAGTTGGTGAATTGTAGAATGATAATGTATTTTCGTTACGTGAAATAGGGAATGCAAGGAGCTTTGGCTTTTATTCTGAGTGAATAGCACCAATTTATAGTGGGTTCTAGATTTTTTGAATAAACAAACTTATATTTTAAACTAAAGTAATGCAATAGGCTACAATTATAACATTATCAGAAAAAGGCACTATACGCTCATCTGTGGTCCTCTGTAGCTCAGTTGGTAGAGCACGGTGCTTGCAATGCCAGGGTTGGGTGTTCGATTCCCAAGGGGGGCTAGTATAAGTATAATAATGTCGTTTGGAATAAGAGCATCTGCTAAAATGTTAACGGACATGGAGCGGAGAGTACGTGGTAGTCATTGAATAAGGTTTTGCTAGATTAAACGAGTGACAATGGTGGAATATGTCTATAGATAAATTGGATTGTGATGAATGGATGATTTCAATATATGATGGTAAACTACAGCAAGTGTTTGGTGTTACTTGTAGCTTACTTAGAAAGGATAGTTAATTCATTCTGATAATGGCAGAGTGATGGTTTAATTGCGTGGCTATGATTTTAGTTGATTACAAGAGAAATAGGATATAGTTTATGACGCATGGAGAAGTGAATGTCTTATATGGTAATAGATCAACTGAACCAAACATGACGTTACTACGGCAATTTAGGATGGTTAATGTTGTTAAGTTAGTTTTTAAACCCTATGATAGAGGTAAATGCAGAACGCTGTTTGAAAGTGTTTTATTAGGTCTGCTAGTAAAAATGGAAGAATTTCCATTTTTGTCTGTGGGTGTTAAACATTGGGGCTTGCTGAAACGTGAGAACGCTATAAGGGACATTATGGGTTAAGTTAGGTGTACAAGGGCCGCGTATGTTGTAGGATGTCGTGGAAGGTTGAATATTATTGGCAGGAAATTGATAGCTAGTTAGCGGTGAGAGCTAGTGCGGTTTTCGTTGGGTGACGTCACTTGCTCTATGAACTGGAAGTAGATGCTTTGTGTGGCATTGGTGGAGCAACGGGTAACGGTGCTTCGGTGGTGAATCCTGTCGATGTGTGCAGAGGGTCCCTGGTTCGAATGCAGTAAGGGACAGAAAGCAAATCTTTTACATTGATGCCATTGATGTGAATTACTGGTTTCATTGATAACATTATAGGAAAGATGTTGTCCTACCAATCCATGTCGGATAGGATAACAGTGATTAAAATTGCATATTGGTGAATTGGATGTTTTATTGGTTTTTACTATAAATATAAAATAATTTGTCATCTGTTGAGGTACCGTTATGAGGGAAATTAGCAGTAGAGTATGATAGATATTGTAGAGGGTTTAAAAAATAAGTTAATTGGGTGATGAGACAGGTTGACTTGATGTTGAATGGGATTGTTTAATATAAGTAATTATTTATATTTAGGAGAATGAGAATATGTTATTAGGTAGTATTGCTTTGTGGAGACGATTTACTAATGAAGAACCTGTCTTGATAGTTGAATAAGGAACGATATTTGATAATTGATCATTTTATTATGACATTATATAGTTTGTTTAAACAGCAGTGAGTTATGATGATGTTTTATTACTTCAGATAACGATAATTTGTTTATAGTACGTTGAACCTTGGGAGGTAGTTGTTGCTGTTGGCTTGATGGATTAAGTAGACATCTTTTTATGGGTTTTGGATTATGAAACAATAAGTTTATATTTTAAAGAAAAAAAAGAGAACATCAATGCAACAGTTTGCGACGTTTAAATTACTAAAATGGGGTTATAGGTTTATATTAACATAATAGTTAACATAATAAAACGTGTTATTATCTAGTGTCTTCTAAGTGGGAGTTTCTTTTAAGGGTTGATGGGAGTCTCCTATAATATTATGTTAGGGGTAAGGTAGGACACAATGTATCAAACAATTTTAAATTGATGCTGGGGTTAATGATTGTTGATGAGATAGGACTGGGGATATATGTATGATGTTTTGTGTGTAATTACTATCTTTGGATTGTTGATTATATGTTAACGACATGTATACTTTCTCTTCCAGGAACATGGGGATTTCTTTATTGGGAGGTTAAAAAAGTCTGTAGGCTAGGGTGGAACTAGTGAGTAAAATTAAGAAGTTTTATTTTTAGGTTGTCATAGGGAGCTACCAAAATAAATAAGGCCTGGCCATTTTTGTTTGTTTATTGTTTTACTATATGGTGTTCGAATAACCACAAACAAACTACTTAGTATGAAATGTTAGTTGTATAGGATTTTTATTTCTATTTGGGGTTTTTAGATGGGATGGAAGTGAAATATCTTAAAGGGGCATACACATGTAATTTGGGTTTTATTTATTGAGGGATAAGTAAATATGTGTGATTTATGTTGAAAAGAGTTGTACTAAGGACTTACAACATTTATGAAAGGTCTTGATGGTTGTTAGGAGTAGTATACTATTGGATGAAACAATTCATTGAATGATTTCAATTACCTCTGAAATCTGTCCTGGCTTTATAGTGTGACCTGATCACCCGCACTATAAATTCTAGAGGCATGCTGAATTAGGGGGTTAGATAAAATAAGGATAATTGTGAAGAAGTTTATAATTTGGAAAAAATCCTATATATAAATTAGTCGAAACAGGTCAAGGATGTAGTGAGAGGGTTAGTCCTGAAGGAGAGGTATTCCTTGAAAAGTGTTATGGAATACAGTTAAGTAAAGATATGCTCAAGGGTTGTCATTTTAAGGTTAGTTATTATTTTAGGTTTGATAGGCAATATTGTTTTGTTTTGTTTTTTGTACACATGAATCACGATGTGATGCATGTGTCCAAGGGGGGAAGTTGGGATTACAGAGGTTTTAATGTTTTATTATGGTTTTGTGGGGAAATATGCAAGGTGTATTAAGGATATGAGCAGTAGTAATAATGTGTTATGGGTTAGGTTAAATCATTTTTTGTTTTTGTGATAGGAGGCATGGGGTAGAGGTGGTCTGTCTATGAGATAAGTGGACTACAACAAGCTGGAAGCAGGTGTGCTTCATAATCTCAAGGCTTCTCTTGACGGATGAGAGGACATGAGTAGCATACTGTGTCTCACTTAACCTAACAATGCTCTTAAGATTTTATTTTCATGGGTGAAGATAACTCTGCCCAACTAAGTAGGAGTCTGAGCATTCTCTGCGCCCTGGAGACTATGTGATGGCAAAAGACTACAGAAGAAAGAGCTGGAAAGACTAAGTGGAGGGGCCTGTACCAGGTGTTGTTGGCTACCTTAATGATGGTAAAAGTGGTGGAGACAGATACTCAGATCCATGTTTCCCACTATAGGAGTGTTCCAACCTCAGCCATTGGGTAGCATTGTTGTCTTTTGTGTGTGTCTGTGCTTGTGTCTTTGCAGCAGTAACCCTGAGCTTCCCTATGGGTAGGCTGATTGAAGGACACTCTTCGCAGACCGATGTCGATAGATTGAGAGGGACTCTGGCTGACCCGGAGACCCTAGTGATGGAAGAAGGTTAACAGCTAAAGTGACCATACATCGTTGTCCAGGTTACACCTACGGCGGTACGGATAGAGGGGAGCGCGATCGGGTATCATCTAAGCCATTGTACCAGAGTGAGGAAACTGATGATTAAGAGACCACCGAGACTTTCAAGACCTCCAAGACGCACCAGAAATCCTCATCATTGATTTCTCTGTACTTGACTAGTTCCCTAAAAATAAGGGGAATGGGGTACTGATAATAGTAGAGAGCTGAAGAACAAGACATAAAAGGGATATAGACAGGATTAGAAAGTATATTCTTGCACAGGCAGGAACCATAACTAAAATGCAGGAAGGGATCACTATTAAAATACAAGGGTTAAAATATTATTGGTGTGTGAGGAACCAGCACAAAGAGTATGGGGAAGTCACATGGGGTAGTGTGACTTTAAGATAATGAAAGAAAGAGACAGGTGAATCATAGACATAAGGAGAACAGTCCAAGACTTAGATAAACAATTTGATGTAGTACTTAGTGTTAGAGTTCCAGGGGGAAGTGTTGTTGGAGTAGTTATTCCTTGGGAAAGTGCACTGAACCCTGTACATGTTAGAGCCATACCAAATACAGAAGAAAGGGAATTGAAGGAGCCGTTAAACAATGATTGGTATAGATGAGTACAATATATTGCATTAAAATTAAATAAAAGAATAGTCTAATATGCACCACATCTCCGTTTTAAATAGTTAACAGTAGTTCAACATCTTCACAGTTACTAGGACTGTGTGCTAGGATTCAATCATAATTGTTGTAATGTTTAGGACATTTTAATTATAAAAAAAATTATGATCAACCAGGATGAAGAGAGAAGTGTAAGCAATTGTTGGAATAGGAACAAGGAAAATGGAAACACCAGAGTAATGTCAAATAGATTATGAGCAAAAATATAGGAATGTTAAAGTAAAACAATTGGGTTATATAGTTTGGGAGAATTCAAGGGAGAATGTGAAAATAGGGGGTGTTTAAACAGATAGCCTTTGGAATACAGGGACCCCTCAAAGAAAAATCTATCGGGCATTAGATAGAAATGGGTATTAAGAATGAGTGATGAAACATAAGACATGTAGACAATGTTAATAGGAATGTTTTGGATTGGAAATGAACTCGAACTAAACTGTTATGATCTGTCCTTTCCTGAGGTTACTACGGATGGTGTCGTAATGCATTGCAGAGATAATTTGGTCCAGAGCGGTGTAAACCTCAATAAAAACAAAAAACCCTCTACTCGGCTGAAGAGGAACAACAAAGGCGTTGAAGACGTTCCTGTCTGACACCACTTCTGCCAGGAGACCTGAATCCAGCATCAAATCAAAGCAATCAATTGCCTTCTCTTTTGTGCCTTTTCTTTCAAGAATGTGAGGAAAGAGGTCTATGCAAATGCAACGTTCTTCCTAGTTTGGGTATACTGGTTTGCACATGGACAAAACAGAATGATGGTGAGGTGGGGCGGTTCAGGTGTGACATTGGAATTGGGACATTGCTATGGGTAATCCAAGATGAACTATGAAGCTATCTGAAGAACATAATGAAGACGCCAGAAGATTGAGTGCCGGTAGAGGAAGGGACTGTTAGTTGAGGTAGTATGTTGATTAAGGAGGTATTATACACTACTAAATTTATAGTAATTTGGACAATGCATTAGGGTACTGATCTGTTGTAATTCTCGTTATGAGGAAGTTAATGCTAGAATTATTATAATATAAATATACATTCGGCCAGTGTCAATATGTGCCAAGGTGAGAGTTTTAACTTTGAATGATGGAACAAAGGTGACTAACTAAGAATTGCCATTCCAAAGTTGGTTTGGGTAATTAATTTGATTATGATTATAAATTATAAGTGGACTGATTGATCTGAATAACTTATTAATATTAATGCTTAGTGATGTTGACATGGCAATTACTTGATTAGATATGGATATTGATTATTTTGATTGTTATAATACTTGTGATATGGGTGAAAAAGGTTATGTAAGCTAAAGATATTGACACCATTTTTAAACATGTCCTAGATCAGGGGTGTCAAACTCATTTTAGCTCAGGGGCCACATGGAGGAAAATCTATTCCCAAGTGGGCCGGACCGGAAAAATCATGGTATATATAACTTAAAAACAACAACTTCAGATTGTTTTCTTTGTTTTAATACGATCAACATACAACATAAAGCTGGAGCCTGAGGACAGTGTGTCCAAAATAGTACAAGCACAACATCACTATTAATCATAAAACACGTCAAGTTTATTAGAAAATTTTAAAGAAAAAGAACAAACACACAATGCCTCAGTGATTAACAGAACTGCTTCACAGATCACAGAACTATATCAGGGTGTCATTTCTCAGGCAGAAATGTAGATAAAAATAATGAAATCCTGTTCCCCAAACAAGTGCAAGAACCACAGAGTCAAGAATAGGTTAAATATACAAATAAAATAAAATCAATTAAAAACAATAGCACATCAACATAAAAACATATAAACATAAAGCTGGAGCCTGAGGACAGTGTCCAAAAGCACAACATCACTATTAATCATAAAACACCTCAAGTTATTTGAAAGTTCTGAGGACAAAGAACACACAAACACACAATGCCTCAGTGATTAACAGAACTGTTTCACAGATCACAGAACTATATCAGGGTGTCATTTCTCAGGCAGAAATGTAGATACAAATAATGAAATCCTGTTCCCCAAACAAGTGCAAGAACCACAGAGTCAAGAATAGGTTAAATATACAAATAAAATAAAATCAATTAAAAACAATAGCACATCAACATAAAAACATAAATCTGAAAGCGTTGCTCAAACTCCCGTAACAGTCCCGTTAGTTTATCTTTGAACCGCTTCATGTCTGCCACATGTTGGGTCCCGCACACATTTTTCAGACAGGGGAAGTGAGCTGCATCACCACCGGCAAGTTGCGTCTCCCACAATGACAGCTTCAACTTGAAAGAACGTATGCTGTCATAATACTGCGTGACAACTTTGTTGCGCCCTTGCAGCTGTTTGTTCAAGTTATTCAGGTGCTCTGTAACATCCACCATAAATTCAAGGTCCGGCATCCATTCTGCGGAATGAAATTCTAACACTGGTTTGCCCTTTTCTTCCATGAACTGTTCAATTTCTTCTCGTAAATCAAAGAAACGCCTCAGCACAGCACCTCGGCTTAACCATCTTACCTCAGTGTGGTATGGCAGGCCATAGATGTGGTCTTTCTCTCTGAGAAGGCTGTCAAACTGACGGTGATTCAGGCTTCTGGATCAGATGAAATTAACAGTTTGGATGACCACCTTCATGACGTTATCCATCTTTAATGACTTGCAACACAAAGCCTCCTGGTGCAAAATACAGTGAAAAGTCAAAAAATCACGTCCTCCATTTGCAGATTGCACTTTCTCTCTGAACTCTGTCACAACGCCTGCTTTTTTCCCGATCATTGAGGGCGCACCATCTGTAGCCAGGCTGACAGCGCGGGACCAGTCCACTCCGACCCTGTCCAGCGCACCGACGAGTGCGGTAAAAATATCAGCTGCTGTCGTTGTATCTGTCATCGGCACCAACTCCACGAACTCCTCAGTGACGGTCAATGTGTCATCAACTCCGCGGATGAAAAAATGGCCAGTTGTGCAACATCTGTAATGTCCGTGCTTTCATCAATTGCAACGGAAAACGCAATAAATGACTTTACTTTTTGCTTCAACTGGCTGTCCAAATCCACTGAAAGATCGGAAATCCTGTCTGCAACTGTGTTTCTTGTCAGGCTGATATTTGCAAAAGCCTGCCGCTTTTCAGGGCACACAATCTCCGCTGCCTTCATCATGCATGTTTTTACAAATTCACCTTCACTAAATGGTTTTGAAGCCACTGCGATTTCATTAGCAATGAGGTAGCTAGCTTTCACTGCAGCGTCACTGATGTCTCGGCTGTGAGTAAACACAGACTGCTGTTTCTTCAGACCCGCCAACAGTTCATTCACCTTCTCTCATCTCCGCTGTCCTTGAAAGTTGTCATATTTGTCGGCATGAAGACTCACATAGTGGCGACGAAGGTTATATTCTTTCAGCACTGCAACATGCTCTGAACACACCAAACATACAGCTTTCCCATTCAATTCCGTGATTAAATAGGATGACAATTTTTCTTGGAACACTCTGCACTCTGCGTCCACTTCTCTTTTTTGACAGAGACATATTGGGGCAATGAGGGTGCCAAAGCACATAATGTTAAAAGTAGAAGCCGTAATAAATATCGCGGGCAAAACAAAGTAGCTCATTGGCTGCACGTGCTTGACCTACTTGCTCTGCCCCGGTATAAACAGTTTGCTTGCTTAACACAATTGTTATTGCGCCATCCAGTGGACGCAATTGGAACAGCAGTTTATTTAATTGAAAAATTGCAGTGCAATGTTTTTTATTTTTTTATTTTATTTTAATCATCTCGCGGGCCGGATTAAACCTGTTTGCGGGCCTGATCCGGCCCGCACGTTTGACACCCCTGTCCTAGATATTATTGTTAAGACAAAGTTGCATATGTTGATGTGATAGGATACTAACACATATATGGGAAATGCTATAACTAAACAAAAGTGGGGAGCATTGTTTATAAAGAAATACACCCAGTTCAGGGAGCGTCATGACAGTAGGTAAATAAATATGGGACATTTTGGGAATTTGGGAATCCTGAATGTTTGTATGAAGTTGTTCCTGGGGGTGGATGGGCCTGCCATGGTTACAAAGCCTAATAGAAAAACTTGGAGGTTAATTTAGAGGAAAACCTTCCAAACTTGTATCCAATACCTGACTGGGCTCTGGGTCCTCATCAGGATGGGTCAAACAATGAGGAATATATATTGGTTTAAATATATGCATATGAAAAGTAACCACATATGGCAAGGATAAGATAAGTAAATGCGCATGCTTACATTCATAAAAAAATTAATCTTTGTATTATTTGGGACATTGTTGGAATGTCCCAAAGGGGGGAATTATATGGTAATATTTTATGTATCATTAAGGAAAATGTTGGGAAATGTCTAATTTACTAATTGACAAAAAACCTTTGTCAAAAAATAAATGTTTAAAAAAGGGTATAATCTTCGTAAATGTCATCATCGGTAGGACTGGTGGAATTATGTCACACATGCAGCTAACAAAAACATATGGAAATGTCTGCTCTACCCAAAATTACAACCAAATAATTGCAGCCTTACCGCAAAAGTGGAAGAGGAATGTGGAAGGGGGAGAAAGTAAGGAACTTGTCTGTCGGCCTTGCATTAAATAACATAATTGGTTAAGGAAAACTGTGATAAATAAAAAAGTATATCAGTTTCACTTAAGGACCAAAGGATTGACAGCCGTCCCATATAAATTGCAAAATAGTTGGGAAGAGATTTTTGACGTACCGATCCCATGGCATAGTGTTTATGAACTGACACGCAAAACGACACCGGATTCAAAAATTAGAATCTTACAATTTAAATTATTATATTAAATTATTGCTACCAATAGAATGTTATTTATATGGGGGATACAATCTTCCCAGCTCTGCAGATTTTGCTGTGAAGAGACAGAATCATTAGATCATTTGTTTTGGTTCTGTCCATTTGTAGCTTGTTTTTGGACACAGGTCCAGGAATGGCTAAAGGATTGCAATATTTACCTGGAGCTAACCTTGCAGATAGCATTACTGGGTGATCTGAAAAGTCATAGTCAGTCGATCAATAATATAATAATACTTTTAGCAAAAATGTTTATTTTTAAATCACAATCTGTAGAAGCAATGAGAACAGAAAGGTTCAGAACTTTTGTAAAACATCACAGTACGGTTGAAATATATATGGCAAATAGAAATCCTATATGGATGGTGTTAAGAGATGGGAGGTGTTGAATGGAGTTGAAGGATGGGACTAATAACAAATAATAACAAGATAACTAATAATGTAAGCATACTGTGTCCATAATAAGTATATAGGTTGTATGTTGGGAGCTTTTGGGAAAGAGCACAGTTAGAAAGATATGGCATATAGAAGCAAACCGGATGGACATCATGAAAATGATCGGAGAGGTTGAGAGTAGAAGCAAAAATAAATAAAATATAAATATTGTAAAATTGACTGTGTCCATAAGGTGTAGATAGTAAGTATAGGCTGGAAGTAGAGGCCTGGGCATTGTTGTTCACTAATTTACCCCAAGTAGGGAAAGGATGGTGGGGTTGAAAAGTAATAAAGGGGAGTATATATATATAAAAAAAACATGGGGGATTGGAAGTGATGCAGACAATTACATTGATGGAAGTTACAATCTATCTGCAATATTAAGCTGATCTACCCCCCCCCCCCCCCCCCAAAAAAAAAAACAAGCCAAACAAGAGTCAAGATCCCACAACATAGGTAGGCAAAATGGCTACCTAAGTATGATCCCCAATCAGAGACAACGATCGACAGCTGCCTCTGATTGGGAACCACACCCGGCCAACATAGAAATACAATAACATAGAATCTATACATAGAAAGTCACACCCTGACCAAACCAACGAGAAACAACAGGCATTTAAAAAAGGTTAGGGCGTGACAGTACCCCCCCCAAAAAGGTGCGGACTCCAGCCGCAAAACCTAACTTAACAGGGGAGGGTCCGGGTGGGCATCTAGCCTCGGTGGCGGCTCCGGCTCCGGGCCTGACGTCCTCTCCCTTACTGCCTCCCCGTTGCATCCCTGGTCCGGTCTGGACCTCGGCATGATGCTTCCCCTCTCAGTCCTCCCACGATGCACCAAGCCCTGTCTGGACCCTGGTGTGGGAGGCCCCGACCCTGGAGAGGGGTTGACGTCTGGTTCTGGAGTGGAGCTGCTGACCGGAGCTGGACTGGGCACCGGTGGAGCAGACAGCTCTGGCACTGGAGTGGAGCAGCTGACCAGAGCTGGACTGGGAACCAGTGGAGCGGACTGCTCTGGCACCAGCCGTACCAGGCTGGGGACACACACCACTGGTCTGGTGCGAGGAACAGGCATGGGCCGCACCGGGCTGGGAACACGCACCACTGGTCTGGTGCGAGGAACAGACATGGGCCGCACCGGGCTGGGAACACGCACCACTGGTCTGGTGCGAGGAGCAGGCACGGGCCGTGCCGGACTGGGAACACGCACCACTGGTCTGGTGCGAGGAGCAGGCACGGGCTGTGCCGGACTGGGAACACGCACCACTGGTCTGGTGCGAGGAGCAGGCACGGGCTGTGCCGGACTGGGAACACGCACCACTGGTCTGGTGCGAGGAGCAGGCACGGGCCGTGCCGGACTGGAGACACGCACCACTGGTCTGGTGCGAGGAGCAGGCACGGGCGTACCGGGCTGGCGACACGCACCACTGGGCTGGTGCGAGGAGCAGGCACGGGGCGTACCGGGCTGGCGACACGCACCACTGGTTTGGTGCGAGGAGCAGGTATGGGCCGTACCGGACTGGATACACACACCACTAGTTTGGTGCGGGGAGCAGGTACGGGGCGTACCGGGCTGGGGAGGCGCACTGGTGACACAGTGCGTAGAACCGGAGCAGGATATACTGGACCGTGGAGGCGTACTGGAGGTCTGGAGTGTAAAGCTGGCACAACCCATCCTGGCTGGATGCCCACTTTCGCACGACACGTGCGGGGTGCTGGCACAGGACGCACTGGACTGTGAAGGCGCACTGGTGACACTACGTATCTCCGCATAACTAGGTTCCTCAATGAACACACGCTCCTTCTGTTGCCTGGCCAGCTCCTCTCTCCGTGCATCCACTAATTCCTTCTCCCTACGGGCATCCTGCAGCGCCTCCTTTTGAAGGAAGCTCTCCTGCTCTCGGTAATTTTCCCCCAACCGAGGAGGACATCTACCAAGGTTGCTTCCCGCTGTGTCCAGGGTGTTTGCTCCTCCTGGGCACGTTGCTTCGTCCGTTGGTGGTGGGATCTTCTGTCACGTTTGTTGAGTACAGGATTGGACCAAGGTGCAGCGTGGAATGCATACATGTTTATTTATTAATTAAACACCGACAAAACAACAAAAGCAACGTAACGTGAAGCTCACAATGGCTACACACAAACAAGCGTCAAGATCCCACAACATAGGTAGGCAAAATGGCTACCTAAGTATGATCCCCAATCAGAGACAACGATCGACAGCTGCCTCTGATTGGGAACCACACCCGGCCAACATAGAAATACAATAACATAGAATCTATACATAGAAATTCACACCCTGACCAAACCAACGAGAAACAACAGGCATTTAAAGGTCAGGGTGTGACAATAAGCCACCTCCAACATCGTTTTAGACAATTTGGCAGTACGTCCAACCGGCCTCACGACCGCAGACCACGTGTAACCACGCCAGCCCAGGACCTCCACATCCGGTTTCTTCACCTGCGGGATCGTCTGAGACCAGTAACCCGGACAGCTGGTGAAACTGTGGGTTTGCACAACCAAATAATTTCTGAACAAATTGTCAGAAACCTCCCAGGGAAGCTTATCTGCGTGCTTATCATCCTCACCAGGGTCTTGGCCTGACTGCAGTTCGGCGTCGTAACCGACTTCAGTGGACAAATGCTCACCTTCGATGGCCACTGGCACGCTGGAGAAGTGTGCTCTTCACGGATGAATCCTGGTTTGTATGGCGTTGTGTGGGCGAGCGGTTTGCTAATGTCAACGTTGTGGACAGAGTGCACCATGGTGACGGTGGGGTTATGGTATGGGCAGGCATAAGCTACAGACAACAAACAATTGCATTTTATCGATAGCAGTTTGAATGCACAGAGATACCGTGACGTGATCCTGAGGCCCATTGTCGTGCCATTCATCCGCCACCATCACCTCATGTTTAAGCATGATAATGCACGGCCCCATGTCGCAAGGATCCGTACACAATTGCTGGAAGCTGAAAATGTCCCAGTTCTTCCATCGCCTTTATACTCACCAGACATGTCACCCATTGAGCATGTTTGGGATGCTCTGGATAGGCGTGTAAGACAGCGTGTTCCAATTCCCACCAATATCCATCAACTTGGCACAGCCATTGAAGAGGAGTGGGACAACATTCCACAGGCCACAATCAACAGCCTAATCAACTCTATGCGAAGGAGGTGTCGCGCATGAGGCAAATGGTGGTCACACCAGATACTGACTGGATTTCATATGCCCTCCCAGGCCCACCCATGACTGCGCCCCTGCTCAGTCATATGAAATCCATAGATTTTGGCCTAATGAATTTATTTCAATTGACTGATTTCCTTATATGAACTGTAACTCAGTAAAATCTTTGAAATTGTTGCATGTTGCATTTATATTTTTGTTCAGTGTAATTACAAAACAATAGAAATGCAATTGTGTATTGCTGCTGTTTGTCTGATACCCAACAGTCCATGATCAGCTCTGTTGACCATGAGAGAATTTTGCAGAGAAAATGGGGTAACTTATACTATAGGTCATTATGAATAAAACATCACAATAAGGTGCAGAGCATTCGATTTTCCTGCTGGGGGGCAAGGAGACACTAAGCTCCGCTACAACCATTGACAACTGCGTGCTGTTTTTTATTTGTTTGTAATATCGTCACCTCTTGAAGAGCATAGTCAGAACTACTCATTTGTGATTATTCCATCCAAAACAATTGCGAACATTTAGCTATAGGCCTGTCAGAGTTACACAGCAAGTAACTTCATGCTTTTCATGATACATTGATTGATGGACCACGTCAAATTGGCTAGCTAGCTAATAACAGATCAAGTGCAGTTGGCTAGTTAACAAGCTAACTTTCAGGGGATAAACTAGATGGCTAGGCTATATTTGCTTTGCTTCTATAGTGGTGATGACAGTAGTCCAACTGATGGGTTTTATTTTTTAATTGGATTTGTATGTGATGAATAGCTTGGAAGGAATGCATTAATGAGGAGCACTGTACTGATATGGATTGTTTCACATAACAGGCTGATAAGAACACTCTCTCTTTGATGTCTGTGAAACTGTCCTTGAACCTGGCTACAGTGGATTTTGTGTATTTTCGGTGCTGACTCCGCAGGTTATTATCATAGCAACTATGCCTTGTAACAAATGGAACGGATTGGCTGAAATGGAGTCTGGACCACACTCAGTCCTTTGCTCTGGTTGGCCAACAGAAGAAGTGGAGGATTTCTGTCAGAGTATTTTAAGAAGAACTTAGAACAATGGATTAGTTAACTGAGTGCCCTGCGTGGTATTTCAGTGGACCCGTATATACGAACCTTCATACTTATCATACATACATTTTGCATATAATAAATTAAGCTTGGATTGAAGATCTCTTGATTCTTATTCCAATACCAGATTTGAATTACGCAATTTCTAACACAACTGACAACTGTACCAGGACGAGGATCAATTGATGTTTACTGATCATGAAAAGCATGCAGTTACATGTTGTATAACTCTGATGATAGAGATAAATGTAATCAGATAATCAGAAACGTGTAGTTCTGACTATGCTCTTCAAGAGGTGATGATATTAAAACCAAATAGTTATAACATATAACAATCCCTTGAAAATGGCACGTAGTTGTCATTGTTTTTTTGGCCCATTGTTTACCTTGTTACCTGGCAACGACTACAAGGGTGTTTCAAAAAGCTGTCAGTCAAGGCGAGCTCATGAATATAAGCTCCCTGACCACTCCGCCTGTTCTTTCAGGCTTCCTGATCGTTAGAGATGAGAGAAAAGGTGCAGTATCTTCAATTCTGAGCATTTTAATAGTGTACAAATATTATGGGTGATGTTTTGGTCATTCAGGCAAATTTTTTTGGGGAAATAGGTTGACTGTGCTGTACCTTTAATATTTATAAAATGATGAATCACTGATTCAAGTAATTTGAGTTACCTACCCAATAACTGCATCAGTCACTTCTCTAGTGTAATTTATTTCAGTGCATTAGCTGCAGACTGGACACTTCCATTTAAATTTGTTTCAGGTTGCTTTTGTACTAAGAGTTAAATAACTTGATATGTGTCCCAAATGGCACCCTATTCCCTATATAGAGGTGCCCTGGTTAAATAGTGTCATTTCTAGGAGTGCATTAGTTCCACAGTCTGGAGACTTCAATTTTATTTGCTTCAGGTTGCTTTTGTACTAAGAGTTGAATAACTTACCCCTGACGGAGCACCTCCGTGCCAGTTCCCAGAACACCAGGCCCAGGGAGTAGATGTCGGCCCGCTTGAATGACTCAAAGCTGCTCATATTGATCGTGTCATCCAGCAGTTCTGGGGCCATGTACCTGCCAAGAGAGAGGATACACTTGTTAACTCCTAATTAACTGGGTTTTAGGGTGAGAGAGTAAACAATGATGCATCTGTCCTTTAGAAGAAGAAGACTCAATGTCCTGGCAGAGATACACAGACAGGCAGCAGGCACACAGAGATACACAGAGTCATTTTATTATTATAGAGACAGGGCTCCATGTGAGCTGCGGTCCCATCACTATGTTTACAGTTTACAAGCAAAGCATATGGTGGCCCTAAAAAAAGGAACTCTGAATGATGGAGAGAGCATGTGGAAGGGGATACCTGTCGGTTAGCCATCAATTTCCTAAACAAAACGAGGGCGAGTGATATGAGGTAAAGACTTGGTGTGTGTACCAAATGGCACCCTATTCCCTAGTACACTACTTTAGATAAGAGCTGTGGCTTTTGGGACGTACTCAAAGTCAATGTGAGACCTTCCTGATCATCGTCCCAATATTTCTCCCTCCATCTCTCTAAAAGGACATATAAATATAAAATATTAATATTTAAATAAGAGGTAGATCAAAGTGGCCAATAAACATGCCCATGCTCCGTCATTGCTCTTGTCTCTCTTCTCTCAGGTAAAAGCTGCCTAGTTACCTCTTTGTTCCTACTCTGTGATTGGACGGTATGTCGATGGTGTTGGTGCTGGAGTCGTGTTTCACAGCCAATCCCAGGTCTGCTATGACAGCTGTCCCATTCTTCTTCACCAGGATGTTTTTAGACTTGATGTCTCTGTGGGCAATGGCAGGTTTCCCTGTAAGACAGATCCCAAATCATAGTTATATTACATGTTATTTCAACTTGCTAACGTGACACATGGGGTTTGCAAAATAGAATAATAGATGTACATATTACAATACAGTCATTTCAATAACTTGCTAACAGGATACATGGATTGATGTTTGTGGTCACTGTTTTATGACCCTTGCAAAACAGACGTCCGGTGCTAACAATCGATTAACAGTAGTACTGTGTAAACATCTGATACAAAGAAACCCCATTCAGAAGAAAATACAGTACGTGTTATATTGTAATTATAGAAGTAGGGCTTTGGTTCTGAATGTGACAAGGTCACTACAGCATGTAACTAGCAACACAAAGAAGTGTGCTTGGGAGTGTAGCTTTTCAAAGAATAAGAAAGCGCTCCATGAAAGAGGATTTTCTGCTGTTAGTGCTTTGTTACAGTAGGAGGCCCTCACCTAGTCACAGTGAGTAATCTTCTGACCTTTCGTAAATAAATACATGTCAATCCTGTGGGATGTTAAAAAGATTATCTATAGCGGGAATGGCATCATTGCAACACTAGATTGACAGATACACAGGTCTGCAGTTGGTACTGGATTGGAGGCTACTATAATGCACTACAAATAAGAGCCTAGGGCATGGTATATCTGTGGAGCTGTGGCTAGGACCTGGGAGCTGTAGTGCCCGATCTAGTCAGAGAGGATTGCGGTGCCAGTCCCTCACCCTGAGTGCCAATGATCTCCATGTGGAGGTGTGCCAGGCCGCTGGTGATGGACAAGGCCAGGACGATCATGCCGTCCACAGACAAAGTGTACCTGTTCAGGTAGTCAAACAGAGAGCCGTGCTCGTGGTACTCTGACACCAGCCACAGCTGAGTCCAAGAGCCGTTATCTGCAACACAAACAGCAGAGGGCATACACCTGGGGTTAGTGTATGTGTACAGTCTTATTGAGAACGTTGGTCTCACATGGTCAAAACAATAGAGATGACCCTGGTCAAAAGTAGTGCACTTAATAGGGAACAGGGTGCCATTTGGGACTCTGAAATTGTGTCAATAAGTACCCTTGTTATCGGCTGCGATGAATCCCAGGATGTTCTCGTGTCGGAGCATGATGGTCTGGTAGATCTCTGCCTCTCTGAACCAGGACCTCTCGTCTCGGGATGAAAAGATCTTCACCGCCACGTCCTCCCCTCGCCACTTCCCTCGCCACACCTCCCCGAAGCGGCCCTTCCCAATGGTCTCCTGCAGCACGATGGTCCGAGCTATTGTCCGCTGTACCAGCAGCGGCAGCCCTGTGAAACAAAAACTAAATCAGGATTTCGTGTTACAAACGATCTGCCTCTCACTTCCTGCCCAATGTGGCCATATCAAGCAAATAAAATGGTGTTCAATATTAAAACAGCAAATTGATTCAAAACACTACACTCACTATGAGGTCTATCTATCATAGCACCATTACCTGCTCTCCTCTGGTGTGCGCCTAAATGGAATCACCATTACAGACCCATTGACTTGAAAAGGGATGTCCGTTCTAGTGATTCTATTTCTATGACTGTAAATGCATTTATATACTCTCTCTTACCAGAGCCTGAGCCTGACGTGCTCATGTCGTAGATGAGGTCTTTAATACACTTGTCGGGGGACATGAGACTCTGGTCATCCAGGGGCTCGTCCACGTCATTCTTGTGGGCCCTGTTGTAGGCACAGAGCTGGCCCTGCATCACACACACCCCCAGCAGGATGCTCACACACAGCAGGGCAGAGGGAACCAGGATGACCGCTGCCAGCTCCAGCCTGCCCCAGCCGGGCTCCTCCGATGGCCTCTCTACATAGCCTACACAACACAGACACAGCAGCATACTATGTATTCTAAAACAGAGGGCCACATTCAGTAACAAGACTTGATCAGTAGATTCATGTGCAATGGCCCACACATTTGTGATATAAGATTTTAAAAATGTGGATGGAGAATGTTTAGGGATGGAAAAAAAGGATACATAGGCTAATACTTCTCATGATCCCTATGCCCTCTAGTGGTCCTTTTCAACTTTATTCATTAACCCATTACTGCCAACAACGTACAGTACATAATGTAGTAAAACACTGTACCAGCTTGTCTCCCAAAACGAAGGCACCATTCTGTTCACCAGCAGCTAACAATGTTATGAATGTGGTTGTGTCCCAAATGGCAACCTTTTCCCTATATAGTGCACTACCTTTGACCAGAACCCTATGGGGGTGCCAGGATAATTTACTCCAGGATCGTTTAGTCAGACCGAACCTGGCCTGGGTGCTATTCTGTTTAAAAACAACTTGTCATTGACTTGCCAAACGATGTTGTGTTTTAGTATGGCTGCAGAAATAGTCAGGCACCCAGGCTAGACAGAACACCATGAATCCAGAAAATGAATACAGCCCTTCAGCTAATCTAAATCCTCTCAGATCCTGAGAAATTTGAATTTGGCAGATGCAGAGCTAGGTTTGCAATTAAACAGATTTCTAAAAGTGAAGTTCTATGCTAAAAGCCGTAGAATTGCCAGATGTTCTCAGGCAATCAGATTCATCAACAGCACAAGATACAGAAGCTGGGTTTTACTGGCCAAAAGTTTTATAAGTTCAGCTTGTTTTACCAATAATAAATTCCATGGAGTCATGAACTGACTGCAAAATGCATCTTGGAGATATGCATCTAGACTCAATCACTTAACAGATGAACAGGCTCCAGCTGTACTGCCAGACATATACAGTAAGTAAGTCTAACTTTGTGTCGTTATTTTAGTAAATTAATGAGCACTGACTGAATGACATTTATGCAAATGTCCTTGATTCTTTTAGTGGGTGGATTTGGGAACAATATGGTCAAAAACAACCACTTCATGGACAACAACATCTCCTTCTCAAACCCATTTAATAAGGTTAGAATGCTGGAATTACCATGGAAATACTAACTTATAGAATAATAAAGTAATCAAAAAATGATGTAATAAAGCAGTTATTTTTCCAAGTTGGAATAGCCTTACTATCAACAAAACAGAAAGTGCACTCTAACGCTTAAGTGGTGTCATGTTAGTTTGACCTCATGGTCTTATCCCCAATTGCAGCAATAGTCTTTTGAGTGTCCTCATCTAGTAAGACGTCTTGCAACATTGACAGGGTGAGAACTGTACACAGATTCAGATATGTGAACACCACAACCCAAGTCAACTATTTCATAACACGTCTTTCCCTTTGACCTAAAAGCATTTCTACCACACGTCCAAGTAGAGCAAAGCAAGTCATTCAATGAAGCATGCAAAACAACAGGAAAATCAGTCTCTAACCTCCATTGCCCTACTGGTGAAAAGATTGAATGTTTTTCAACATGGATATCAGTTGGATGCACTTGGGACATATCTACTTCCCCATGTGCTTTGAGTAGTTCACTTAACTGTGTCTAATGTTGGGAGGCTACTTTGGGAGTGGCATGTGTTAGGGCAGCAATCTCAAGTCATTCATCATTTTTGACATATTGAAATATTTGTATCCAAATCACAATATCTCCATCTCGATATTTATGTGACGGTATGATACAACGTGTTCTTTAGACTAGGCACATTTCTGGAAATCAACGTCCCGTTTGAAATAAAGAGTAGTGCGTTTTATTTTTCCCAACAACACAGACTGCTACAATCATTTAACCTGGAGGCAAACAGTCATTATGACAAGACCATAGAAATAGAATCTATAGAACGGGCCTCCCCATTCAAAACAATGATGGCATAATGGGTGGACAGGTAGCCATTGCTAGCGTACCCATAGGAGCTAGATCATATATTCAATTTCTATGCACAAGGCAGATACAGCTTTTTACATGCACAGAGCCATTCTATTATAGATTTCAAACATTACAACTGTAGTGGGCTAACGTCATCTCATCTACCCTTTGAACTTTCAGTCGTGCTGTAACCGGTTACAATAAGATCCATAAACATATCTAATTGAGCTTGTTTTCACATGATCCATTGAGGTCAGCTTATATATGAGTTAACTGATTTCAAAAGATCAGCTGTGACTTGAAGGCTAATGAAATATACTGGACAAAGCATGTATAACAGGCATATGGAACAGAGCCTTCTGTTTATACTACTCATTCAAAATGTTTTAACTTTCATCAATGGAGTCCAGAAAGCTTCCATAAACTACACTGAACAAAAATATAAACGCAACTTTTATTTATTTTTATTTCACCTTTATTTAACCAGGTAAGCCAGTTGAGAACAAGTTCTCATTTACAACTGCGACCTGGCCAAGATAAAGCAAAGCAGTGCAATAAAAACAACACAGAATTACATATGGGGTAAAACAAAACATAAAGTCAAAAATACAAAAGAAAATATATATATATACAGTGTGTGCAAATGTAGCAGGTTATGGAGGTAAGGCAATAAATAGGCTATAGTGCAAAATAATTACAATTAGTATTAACACTGGAATGATAGATGTGCAAGAGATGATGTGCAAATAGAGATACTGGGGTGCAAATGAGCAAAATAAATAACAATATGGGGTAGTTAGGTGGGCTAATTTCAGATGGGCTCTGTACAGGTGCAGTGATCGGTAAGGTGCTCTGACAACTGATGCTTAAAGTTAGTGAGGGAGATGAGTCTCCAGTTCAGAGATTTTTGCAATTCGTTCCAGTCATTGGCAGCAGAGAACTGGAAGGAACGGCGGCCAAAGGAGGTGTTGGTTTTGGAGATGACCAGTGAGATATACCTGCTGGAGCGCATACTACGGGTGGGTGTTGCTATGGTGACCAATGAGCTAAGAAAAGGCGGGGATTTGCCTAGCAGTGATTTATAGATGGCCTGGAGCCAGTGGGTTTGGCGACGAATATGTAGTGAGGACCAGCCAACAAGAGCGTACAGGTCACAGTGGTGGGTAGTATATGGGGCTTTGGTGACAAAACGGATGGCACTGTGATAGACTACATCCAATTTGCTGAGTAGAGTGTTGGAGGCTATTTTGTAAATGACATCGCTGAAGTCAAGGATCGGTAGAATAGTCAGTTTTACGAGGGCATGTTTGGCAGCATGAGTGAAGGAGGCCTTGTTGCGAAATTGGAAGCCGATTCTAGATTTAACTTTGGATTGGAGATTCTTAATGCGAGTCTGGAAGGAGAGTTTACAGTCTAACCAGACACCTAGGTATTTGTAGTTGTCCACATACTCTAGGTCAGACCCGTCGAGAGTAGTGATTCTAGTCGGGTGGGCGGGTGCCAGCAGTGTTCGAGTGAAGAGCATGCATTTAGTTTTACTAGTGTTTAAGAGCAGTTGGAGGCTACTGAAGGAGTGTTATATGGCATTGAAGCTTGTTTGGAGGTTTGTTAACACAGTGTCCAATGAAGGGCCAGATGTATACAAAATGGTGTCGTCTGCATAGAGGTGGATCTGAGAGTCACCAGCAGCAAGAGCGACATCATTGATATACACAGAGAAAAGAGTCGGCCCAATAATTGAACCCTGTGGCACCCCCATAGAGACTGCCATAGGTCCAGACAACAGGCCCTCCGATTTGACACATTGAACTCTATCTGAGAAGTAGTTGGTGAATCAGGCAAGGCAGTCATTTGAGAAACCAAGGCTATTTAGTCTGCCAATAAGAATGCAGTGGTTGACAGAGTCGAAAGCCTTGGCCAGGAAGATGAAGACGGCTGCACAGTACTGTCTATTATCGTTTAGGACCTTGAGCGTGGCTGAGGTGCACCCATTACCAGCTCGGAAACCAGATTGCATAGCGGAGAAGGTACGGTGGGATTCGAAATGGTCGGTGATCTGTTTGTTAACTTGGCTTTCAAATACTTTCGAAAGGCAGGGCAGGATGGATATAGGTCTGTAACAGTTTGGATCTAGAGTGTCACCCCCTTTGAAGAGGGGGATGACCGCGGCAGCTTTCCAATCTCTGGGGATCTCAGACGTTACGAAAGAGAGGATGAACAGGCTAGTAATAGGGGTTGCGACAATTTTGGCGGCTAGTTTTAGAAAAAAAGGGTCCAGATTGTCTAGCCCAGATGATTTGTAGGGGTCCAGATTTTGCAGCTCTTTCAGAACATCAGCTGTCTGAATTTGTGTGAAGGAGAAGCGGGGGGGGGGGGGGGGGGGGCATGGGCAAGTTGCAGCGGAGGGTGCAGAGCTGGTGGCCGGGGTAGTGGTAGCCAGGTGGAAAGCATGGCCAGCCGTAGCAAAATGCTTATTGAAATTCTCGATTATTGTAGATTTATCGGTGGTGATAGTGTTTCCTAGCCTCAGTGCAGTGGGCAGCTGGGAGGAGGTGCTCTTATTCTCCATGGACTTTAGTGTCCCAAAACTTTTTGGAGTTAGTGCTACAGGATGCACATTTCTGTTTGAAAAAGTTCGCCTTTGCTTTCCTAACTGCTTGTGTATATTGGTTCCTAACTTCCCTGAAAAAGTTGCATATCGCGGGGGCTATTTGATGCTAATGCAGTACGCCACAGGATGTTTTTGTGCTGGTCAAGGGCAGTCAAGTCTGAGGAGAACCAGGGGCTATATCTGTTCTTAGTTCTGTATTTTTTGAATGGGGCATGTTTATTTAAGATTGAGAGGAAATTACTTTTAAAGAACAACCAGGCATCCTCTACTGACGGAATGAGATCTATATCCATCCAGGATACCTGGGCCAGGTCAATTAGGAAGGCCTGCTCGCTAAAGTGTTTTAGGGAGCGTTTGACAGTGATGAGGGGTGGTCGTTTGACCGCGGACCCATTACGGACACAGGCAATAAGGCAGTGATCGCTGAGATCCTGGTTGAAGACAGCAGAGGTGTATTTAGAGGGTAAGTTAGTCAGGATGATATCTATGAGGGTACCCATGTTTATGGATTTAGGGTTGTACCTGGTAGGTTCGTTGATAATTTGTGTGAGATTGAGGGCATCTAGTTTGGATTGTAGGATGGCTGGGGTGTTAAGCATATCCCAATTTAGGTCACCAAGCAGTATGAACTCTGAGGATAAATGGGGGGCAATCAATTCACATATGGTGTCCAGGGCACAGCTGGGGGCTGAGGGGGGGTCTGTAGCAAACAGAAAGGTGGATTTTTAGAAGTAGAAGCTCAAACTGTTTGGGCACAGACCTGGATAGTATGATAGAGCTCTGCAGGATCTCTACAGTAGATTGCAACTCCACCCCCTTTGGCAGTTCTATCTAGACGGAAAATGTTGTAGTTGGGGATGGAAATTTCAGAATGGTGGCCTTCCTAAGCCAGGATTCAGACACTGCTAGAACATCAGGGTTGGCGGAGTGTGCTAACGCAGTGAATAATTAAAACTTAGGAAGGAGGCTTCTGATGTTAACGTGCAGAATACCAAGGCTTTTACGGTTACAGAAGTCAACAAATGATAGCTCCTGGGGAGTAGGAGTGATACTGGGGGCTGCAGGGCCTGGGTTAGCCTCTACATCACCAGAGGAACAGAGGAGGACTAGAATAAGGATACGGCTAAAGGCTTTAAGAACTGGTCTTCTAGTGCGTTGGGTACAGAGAATAAGGGGGCAGATTTCCGGGCGTTGTAGAAAAGATTCAGGGCATTATGTACAGACAAGGATATGGAAGGATATGGGTACAGTGGAGGTAAACCTAAGCGTTGGGTAACAATGAAAGAGATAGCATCACTGGAGGCACCGATTGAGCCGGTCTCGGCGTGTATGGGGGGGTGGAACAAAGGAACTATTTGAGGCAGTTTCAGAGGGACTTGGGGTTCTACAGTGAAATTGTATAATAAGAACTAACTGGAACAGCAATAAGCAAGGCATATTGACATGGGAGAGAGGCATAAAGCAATCACAGGTGTTATTAGAGAGAGCTAAGACAACAACTGGTAATGGCGATAAAGTTTGGGCTGAGGCTAAACAGGACAGGGTACCGTGTAAAAAGGAACAGTCCAGCAGGCATCAGCTGTGCAGCTGAGTGATCATAAGGTCCAGTGAACAGCAATATGTGAGTCCGAGAGCAGTTCAAATTGGTGCTTCAGCACAGCAAGCAGGAAGCACGGTTGTAGTTTGCATGTGCTAGCGGGCCGGGGCTAGCAGATGGATCTTCGTGGTCGTCGCAACGGGAAGCCTGTTGAAACCACAGACGATTACGTCGGCAGACCAGTCATGATGGATCGGCAGGTGCTCCGTGTCGACTCTAGGAGGTCCCGTCTGGTTGACAGAGGGGTAGATAGCCAGGAGATGTGCCTGACTCAAGGCTAGCTCAAGGCTGATTAGCCAACAACAACGTTAATTTGGTTGCAGCTAGCTAGTTGCGATTATCCAGTGTTAAAGGTCCAGTGATTCAGTGTAGCAACATGTAAAGTGTTGGTCCCATGTTTCATGAGCTGAAATAAAAAATCCCAGAAATGTTCCATATGCACAAGAAGCTTATTTTGCTCATATTTTGTGCATCCCTGTTAGTGAGCATTTCTCATTTGCCAATATAATCCATCCACCTGACAGGTGCGGCATATCAAGAAGCTGATTAAACAGCATGAGCATTACACAGGTGTACCTTGTGCTGGGGACAATAAAAGGCCACTTTAAAAATGTGCAGTTTTGTCACACAACAATGCCACACGTCTCAAGTTTTGAGGGAGCATGCAATTGGCATGCTGACTGCAGGAATGTCCATAAGAGCTGTTGCCAGAGAATTTAATGTTAATTTCTCTACCATAAGCTGCCTCCAACATAGTTTTAGAGAATTTGGCAGTACGTCCAACCGGCCTCACAACCGTAGACCACGTGTATTGTGTTGTGTGGCCGAGAGGTTTGCTGATGTCAACTTTGTGAACAGAGTGCCCCATGGTGACGGTGGGGTTATGGCATGGGCAGGTATAAGCTACGGACAACAAACACAATTGCATTTTATCGATGGCAATTTGAATGCACAGAGATACCGTGACGAGATCCTGAGGCCCATTGTCATGCCATTAATTACGGATGATAATGAACGGCCCCATGTCGCAAGGATCTGTACACACTTCCTGGAAGCTGAAAATTTCCCAGTTATTCCATGGCCTTTATCCTCAGACATGTCACCCATTGAGCATGTTTGGGATGCTCTGGATCGTTGTGTACGACAGTGTGTTCCAGTTCCCGCCAATATCCAGCAACTTCGCACAGCCATTGAAGAGGAGTGGGACAATATTCTACAGGCCACAAGTCACCAGCCTGATCAACTCTATGCGAAGGAGATGTGTCGCGCTGCATGAGGCAAATGGTGGTCACACCAGATACGGACTGGTTTTCTGATCCACGCCCCTACATTTTTCGAAAGTATCTGTGACCAACAGATGCATATCTGTATTCCCAGTAATGTGAAATCCATAGATTAGGGCCTAATTAATTCATTTCAATTGACTGATTTCCTTATATGAACTGTAACTCAGTAAAATGGTTGAAATTGATGCATGTGGCGTTTATATTTTTGTTCAGCAAATATTTAAGAACTGGGTGAATTTAGACAGAGTCACTCATTTGGTGCATACAAGGAAAAGTAGAGGAACCCTTGATGTAATCAGTTATTTTATTGGAAAACAATATTGCAACCCCTGGGCAGTCTGTCATACCAACTCCCTGACAAAATAAACAAAATAATGTCCTTTAAAAACAGCTATACACACTTCATCCACAGCAATAGTAGTCAGTTATATCATTGTCATCTCTAAGTGGCCTTTATGAGTAATTGATATAGTTGTTATCTTTTCTCTGTAGCTCGGGCAATTTGAAAGCAGTTGGACCGCTCCGCTTCGGTACATACAATCAATTTGGTAACCAGGGGAACGTACTCAAGGTCATAGCACAGGCACTGAAGAATAGAGGAGAGAGAGTCTGTACCCTCTTAAATAGAGGGAGGTCAGCAATAGTACCCGAAGTCGGTGTGTAGACTATTATCTATGAACAATTTATGAATGTTACCTTAAATGACTTTATCATAATGTGTGTGTTTATTCTTCACATCAAAGCGTCTAAGTATAATCTGATGATGGGTTTGGATCCTATATAGCATCACTGTAATGCAGTTATTACCAACCCTGGAGAGATACAGGGTGTGCAGGCCTTTGTTGAAGCTCAGCACAGTCTAATTCGACTTATCAACTATTCTAAACCTTACATATAAGATTCTAGATATAAGAAGCTTTATGACACTCACTATTTATAATATTTCTATGGAAAAGGTCAGATAGGTCAATTATATGATATGAAGAGTACAAGATTTTTTTCTATTCTAGGGTATTGGGCTATTTAGGGAGAGAGCCGATGTTAACTTTCAAGGTACAGCCCTGCCACACTGCTACTGCGAGCTGTACACTGAGTGTACAAAACATTAGGAACACCTGCTCCTTCCATGACATAGACTTACCAGGTGAAAGCTTTGATCCCTTATTGATGTCACTTGTTAAATCCACTTCAAATCAGTGTTGATGAAGGGGAGGAGACAGGTTAAATAAGGATTTTTAAGCCTTGGGACAATTGAGACATGGATTGTGTATGTGTGCCATTCAGAGGGTGAATGTGCAAGACAAAATATTTAAGTGCCTTTGAACGGGGTATGGTAGTAGGTGCCAGGCGCACCGGTTTGAGTGTGTCAAGAACTGCAACACTGCTGGGTTTTTCATGCTCAACAGTTTCCTGTGTGTATCAAGAATGGTCCACCACCCAAAGGACATCCAGCCAACTTGACAACTGTGGGAAGAATTGGAGTCAACATGGGCCAGCATCCCTGTGGAACACTTTGTAGAGTCCATGCCCTGACGAATTGAGGCTGTTCTGAGGGCAAAAGGGGGTGCAACTCAATATTAGGAAGGTGTACACTCAGTGTATATCAATTTCAAGGCCTAAATTGTAATAAATATAAATTTGACCGATTATAATGTGTACAAACCCTCACATTCCTAATGACGAGTAACTTTGTGGAGAGCAAAGGAAAATGCCAGGAACTAAAAAGGGAGAAGCATTTATACAGCTTCAAAATCTAAAACTTCAAATAACACCATAACTAACTGCAGATCTTCCATACTGAGCAGTAACAGAAGTCAGATGACATTAAAACATAAAAGATGAGAACGTTTACACCACTAAACTACATTTCATAGAAACACTAAAGGAGCAACAATCGATTTCTAAGCATTTCATACAGCCAGCATACAGGCATAGGCTACATACTGGGGTCACTGAGTCAAGAATAGCAACATGTACCGACAGCTTTAACTAGCCTTCCTCTAAGCCCTCTACCTGCGACAAAGCAGACGTTTCACTCTACCAATTCCACACGCCTGGCCTGACGAGGTGTTTATAAACCTGATGGGCGGATCACTGGCTGGCGGCTGGTAACCTCTGACAACAGGATATGCAAGGCCAATCAATGGTAGCTCAGCTCATCTGGCTAGACCACAGTCTGAGTGGGAAATCCCTCCGGGAATGCGCTCTAGCTACTGATGATGTCTGCGTGGGTTTTCTTCTAATTATTTCCTTTATTAATCTTTCCTTTGGTAGAATAACCACAGGTCAAGCTGAGATTATTAAATGGGTAAGGGCCATATTGTGGAGGTGTGTTTGAGTTTCGAAACCATGTGGTTAAATTCCACAACCATGTGGTTAAATTGCCCAACCATAATGATTGGGCAATAGATTCTAATAACAGTACAATAGACTTGGCAATAAGTATCATAACTTCATTGCTACCAC